>NC_058119.1:25022500-25322500 GCF_914725855.1 Thunnus albacares
CTCCTTTCCTCTTGATTCCTCCCTCTTCAATTTGCATTTCTCTTTCTTTCATCTCACATATTTTGGTAATAGGGGTGTGCCATATGATATTGTTCATAATAATACTGCTAATGCGATAAAAAAACATTGTCATATCATGATATTTACGGTATTGTGATGTGTTGATGTACAGCAACACAACCTCAGTAGTGTGGAAGTGGTTTAATAACCTTAACTACTTAGAGAAAAAGAGCTAAAGCGCTGCATCACACAACAAAGACACTGTCATCTAGTTGCCACGACGACCGTAAGACGAGTCACGTCAGGATCTGATTCAGCTCGAGGGACGATTGATCGCCCGTGACATCGCATGTTTGCATTGATGATATTTATCAGAGCAGTGTGTCACAATGTCACAGAAGAAGAGAACCAGAGTTTTTACAAGCCAGGAAGAGAAGAAGGTAACAGTGCAGTCAGTCAGGAGGAGAAAACGTTGTCAGTCAGTTGGTTTGATGATCACCAGCTGGACGTGTTTTTAGCCAATACGTTCTGCACTGAATTTAACTTGGATTAAAGTTCGATATTGATCAATCGGACAGCTGACTACTGTTAGTACAGCAGCACGAGGCAGAGATTTTTCAAATATTCCTAATGCGTGCTGCCGTTTTCCTGTTACAGTCCAACAGCGACTGTTTTAAACCATGTGGTATTCATTGTAGTGCTACAACAATTGATGATTAATTGAATTGTTGATTAATAGGAAATAAATTGTCAGTCATTTTGATAATCGATTCATCATTTAAGAAATTTTAACAAATGGTTCCAGCTTCTCAAATGTAAATATTTGCTTTTTTTGTCTTTGGGTTTTGGACTATTGTTGAAATTGTGTTGAGCATTTGTTACCATCTTTTGACATTTTTATAAAGTGAACAATTTATCGAGAAAATAATCAGCAGATAAATCAATAAAGAAAATAGTATTTAGTTCCAGGCATAATTCATTGCAAATGCTGTGTTGTCTGGTCTGCTTTTAATTCCACAAAATCCTGTAATTCAAGCCAGATCAGAAAGATACGCACGAGGTGAGCTCAGTAGAAATATTAATGTCCTCCCCGCATTAGAGGTAATAAAAACTCAGCACAATAACTGCAACATGATCTACAGTAAGGTATAATTTTGCTACACCAATCTGTCATCCCGTACCCTTCTCTCTCACCTCACCCTCCTTCCTTGCACTCCTTTCTTTGTGTCCTCTCACTGTCTGTCTCTTTCCATATCACCTGTTTTGTTGTTCATCCAGAGTGCAGCCTGACCTTTCCCAGTGTTGCTCCCCTCGGAGTGAGGAAAATGAGATCCGTGTGTACGTGTGGTCTGTCTGTATACGTCGGGTGTATGTATTTGTACAAGCGCGTGACATTTCTCTATGATGGTGGTGAATAAATATTATAATGTCTTTCCAAAGGTGTGTTTGTGAAATCTGCCAAAAGACTTAATTGGCAATAGTGAAATAATGAAAGAAAAACACAATTCCTGAATCATTCGCCCTCTTGAATCATGTGCCGTCTTTCATTAAGCTAAGTTAAAAACAAACAGTTGAAAAATCAACCAGGCCTTTTTTAGAATTTGAACAACATTATACCTGCTAAACATAAACATGTTAGCAGTGCCATTATGAGCATGTTAGCATGTTAATGTTAGCATTGAATTCAAAGGACTGCTGTTCCTAAGTACAGCCTCACAGAGCCACTAGCATGGCTGTAGATTCTTAAGGTGTGTTCAGAGAAAGCAAAATGAATTTTCACCTCATGTCATTCATACCTAACAGTAAAGTGAACAACTGTACAGACGTTAGCTTAAAGCTAGCGAGCAACAGACAAACTGGCTGTGTATGTGGGGAGGTGTGTCTATGTGTGTACTTGTTTATTTTTTCTATGTTTACCACAAAAAACTGTCCCAAATTTAAGATGACTCAAGTCAGATTTAAATGTTTTTTTTTTTTTTTTAAAGAATAGGGTTTGCTTGTCTTTCAGTGTAAACTCATCATGTATTTGACTGAACCTCTGTCCACACGTGACAGACTGCATTTACTGCTTGTTGATTTACATTTCATTAGGGCTGCCCCCTAAAAGTCGCTGAGTCGATGCATCAGTCGATAAGCCCCCTGAGTTGACTCGCATTTTTTCAGTCCTGTCACTGCCTTTTATTTTGACGCGTCATTATATCAGAGTAACGCAGCGTGACAGCAGGACAGGCTGTAAACTTTTACACTCTTGTCTCTAAATGACCTAAATGCACAACTGTGATGGAAATGGGGGACAACACGATGAAGAGCGACTATTTCCTGCTCTGAGCTCCAGAGTTAAATGCAGCGAAGTTGACTGAACTACTGTTTAAACAGAAGCTATCAGCATCTCCTCCTCTACCGCCCAGTGTGATCAACTCTTCAGCTGACAGCGCTGTCAGCAGCTGGCAGGTGAGACGCTCCTTGGTGTTAATACCTGGACACACACTTTATTTTTCTGACTGTGTGGAAATCTGAGGTTTTCACATCACAAATGATGAACAACAGCATTAAAACACCATTCTTACAGGTAAAACATGAGACTCATGTTGGCTGTGTGAGGGTAGAGTGGGGCGACTGCTCCGAAGGTGAGCTTGATTGTACTCTTACTCTGGTAACTGGACTCTGAGTCGACCGTGAAACATTTTATTGGGCTAACATTCACACATTTACTGTCGCTCATGTTTTTTGGAATTGGATCCCAGACAGACCACCTGGCTGCCACCTTCAGCTACTGTAATGGGAATCCTTTCTGCAAAAATGTAAGCAGTGTAGTGCCCGAAGCTAACACAAAGTTTATTCACACACACAGTTCAATATCATTTTATAAAAAGAGCATTTATTTCAAAGTTTTTTTTTTTCGCTTCGGAGATTGAAGCACATAGTAAAGCAACAGTACAATGTTCAGAAAATATAAGTGTGATGCTGTAACATTTTTTTAATCTTCTTAACATGTTTTTTGTTGTAATACTGGAATATTCTGCATGTATACTAAAATAAGAACTTTTAAAATTGTACAAATCGGTACCATAAAACTTGACAGAGAATAAAAACGAGGCGTTCTCTCACTGCAACAAACACAGATTGCTAGTATTCCTCTTGACCAGGGAGAAAGAACAAATAAACGCCAAATAATGAAACGAACAAACAAAACAAAACAAAAAAAAAAGAAACAAAAGCAAAAGAAATGAGAGAGGTTGTATGTACACAGGCAGAAACCAAAGCTGATGTTTAACTTTTGGCAGTAAACTTAAAGCTGTCCAAAGATGAAAATGGAATATACCATGTAGTCTCTCCATGTTTTGACAACCATAAGAACATCAAATCTGAACCGCAAAGAGTTAAACATGAATTTGTTCCTGTGTAGCTGCAGCCAAAGAAAGAACAATTATTGTTGTAATAATGATAATCATAATAATAATAATAATAATAATAAAAAACAACAATAATAATCATAATAATATAATAACAATAAAAAAGAGATTGAACAAGAACCCGCACGCTTAAAAAGGATGTTCTGCTTCCAGCCTCTCCGTATATGTGGCTCAGAAAATACAGCTTGTGTTATTTTCCAGTGTGCACATTTTTAAAGATGTTTACATAGCAACATATGTTGATACAACAGATGTTGCTGCCAACATATCTGGTGTTGGGAAATAACACAACTCATATTTTCCAGATCTACATTTACCGTACCGGCGGAAACAGCTTATCCTGTTTTAAGAGTGCACTTGGCGCAAGTTGGATCCTCAAAGTGATATATCACATGTCTGCACATTGCTCTGTACATACCTAACATGGAGAGTAGTTTGCTTTCCGAATATACTTTTCAAGTTACAAAAAGAAACAAAAAGGAGAAAAAAAGAGAATGCACTGCGTTGCAAGAGTGTCCATTAAGTTTAAGGCGATTTTTAGAGCTCACAGGTTTTTACTCGTTGTGATTGATCATCATTGGTGGACTCCGAATGAGGAAGTGATCATTCATTGGTGGACTTGCTATGGGAAGTGATTGTAAATGGAGGGAATGGGGGTGGGGCGGTGGGGACACAGGGGCGTGGACGTGGCGTGGAGAAGGGCAGCTTTTCTTTTTCACGTCTTCTCTGCAGTGAAGAATGAAAACAAAGAATCATCCACAGTTTTTTTTTAAGTTGAATCCATGTTGAGTCTATCTCTTTTTGGGAGTAGAAAAAAAAAAAAGGTATTTGAGTAGCATTTTTCACAGATACTCAGTCCTTGTGTGTTCATTTGTCTGTGGGTAGCTACTGAAGCTAGTGGTCTCTATCGTCACATTGTTATTCTTGTTGTGTTTACCCCTGGAGTTGTTGTTTATTTATTATAAGGCCACCATACTGTGAAGATGCTGTGAGCGTCTTCAAAGTATCAACAACCCAGAGTCTGTCACGCCATCTAAACCACAGTACCTGCTGAATTTCTGCACACACGACAACAAATGTGAAAAAAGCGTTTTCGTTTCAACCGTTTGACCTTCCTGACGCGGTGTCATTACCAGTCGTTTCTCTTTCGTTACATCAGGCAGTTGCTGGATCCCATACTAACTATTTTTTCTTTTAATTTACTTGTATCTCTTCCTCTCTTTCTGTGTGTCTTTCACGTACACCACTAAGAGAGCGATAAGGGAAATACACCCCACTCGGAGACCTGTTACGGGAATAAAATCTCTCTCCAGAACCATCGAGGAAGTACGTGAATCCAGTCCACAAAAAGCATATAGAACCTCTAATAAACTAAACAGTTTGCTATAAGTAAGTCATCTTGATCATACAGCAACATTTTACTTCCAAACAGACAAACTGGTGACATAACAGATTTCCCAGCCCTGCAATGCTCAAGTCTGTAGAAAGACAGAGGGAAAGAGACATCGGAGGGAAAGGAAAGATTTGGGAGTAACTGGGAGCAGTTTGAGTCCAAGCGTTCATTATGTGTTCATTAACAAATCGTCTTGGAGGACAAAGAAGGCGCCACGGGAGGGAGAGCTGTTAACGTTGGTTGACGAATTGGCATGAACTGATCAGTTGGTAGTTGGTAACAATTGTGAACTGAGGAGTTTGAACCCTCAATTAACAAATCCTCATGGAATCAATATATCAGAAATCAGGGGCGTCCACTTATTAAGACCACTGTTAAGAGTCTTCACCATCATCAGCATCGTTAATGCAGCAGTCTTTGGTCCCGTACAAATCTGCCAGCTTCTTAAACCTCGGCCCCCAACTCTGCAGATAGTCATAATCCAAGTCAGACTCTGTTGTCACAGACTCCAGGGAACTCAATGACCCAGCCAATGATCCTCTGCCTTCGTAGCCGTAGATCTGGATGGAGTCGTAGGGCGGTGCGGTCGGGTCGCTGTCGGCCTCAGCGATTCGAGTCTTGATGAAGTCATCGACGTCAACGCTGTTGGCCGCTGGACGGCCGAGGCCAGGCCTGAGGGGATACTGAAGCTCGGGTTTGATGTCCTTCCTTGGCAGGAAACCGTTGGCACCGTCTGGGTTCTGAACAGTCAGAAAAGAAAGCACCTTGCTTTAAAATGTCAGATAAGGCTGTAAAGACACTTGCAAAAGTTGTACAGAATAAGCGAGAGCTGAGGAAGATATCTACTTATTTGCTGGAGGATGAGGTGTGTCATGTTGTCCAAATATCGACACGAGTTTTGACTCTGTGATCACTCATTCCTATTATCATCCTCATATCCCTTCAGCTTCACCTACATTTGTTGTAACTATTATCATAAAAAATAGGGCGTTAAAAGCCACCGTGCCCCTCTTCATACCTGCAGTGTAGCGATGTCAAAAGCCTCCGTGTCCTCCTCGCCACCTCCCTCATCATCATACGTGATAATATTCTCTCTGATGTCCTCCTCCTCAAACACTATCAAAGGCTCCTTCTTCTGGCGCCTCAGTGCAACAAACAGCACCACTATGGCTGCCAAAGAGAAACACACACACACAAACACACGATTCAAATATTGCTCTGAATTTAGTTATTACATAAGTATCCACACACAATCTCTGTGAAAAAAGAGAAAAGTGAGTATTAGATAATTAGCGTGCACTGTGGGAGATACTGTAATTAGACCTAGGACAGTTTAATTAATATCATTATTGTATTGTGCTACGCAAACATGCCATCTTAATTGCAGGTGGTTATCAACGTGTCTTCTAAAATGTTCTCGATTGTGTAGTATTGTGAGTAAAATGCAGAGTAGACCCCAACTGCGAGGATACAATGTGCAGAAGTACAACACTGTTAAAGAAAGGACAGATAACAGCTGCAATGTGGGTTACCTAGTGGGCTGAGAAAAAAAAAAAAAACGAAGGCTGGAGACCATGTTGAAGACCTATTGTTGTTGGAAAAAATAACAACAAAAACTGATTGTCCCTCAGACAATAATCTGCACACACTACATTATTATTCAAGGATTGGTTTTGAGAGAGAAGAGGTGACTCCAGGATTTCTAATCTTAACCGGAGCTCAAATGTTGCAGTGCAAATCACATGAGAAACATCAACAAAGGCAGTAGACTGACTCCCCATGTGTCACCTCGGTGTAAAGCAAATATCAGGCATGTTTGCTATTATTGGGACGGCGTCTTGACAGATTTGGTTAAAAGATTCATTCTGTAAACACACCGCTAGATAATCTTAACCAATTGAAATTCCATGTAGCAGCCAGGAAATCTTACGTAAATCAGTAATCCCTTTTTGGTGTTCACAACCAAACAAATCTCCAATTTTGAGTTTTTAACTCCTTACCCAGCAGAATGACAATACAGGCCAGTATAGCTATCAGCGCTCCGGTGCTGAGACCAGCGGGTAGGACGTACGGCTCCACGTTACACGAGAGGATGGTGTCTCTGTTGTCACAGGAGCAGACTCTGATGGTCAGGGTGTTAGTGCTGCTCATGGCGGGGAAGCCGTTGTCGTTTATCTCGATGGGGAGGTAGTAAACATCCTGGGTCAGACGACTGAATCCTTTACGGAGCACGTAGATACTGGCTGTGCTGTCTGTGGAGAGACATAGAAATATGTCAGTGAGTAGATAGAAAGATGAGCGGCTAAAACGATAGAAAGATCTCTCTCTTTCGGTACATTCTCTGAGCTTGCCAATAACAAACTCTTTCGTCCATCGCTCTCTCTCTTCTCACACACACACACACACACACACAATGCACATTTCTTCAGCAACTCATTCACACCTTTTCTGTCTTTACCATTGTCATCCACCCACACACAAAGACACACATAATGTAGACACAAGAGCCAATGAGGTGTCATCTGGTGATATTAAATCCCTGTCACTGGGTCAATATATCAGTTGAGGATGAAATATAATCAAAAGTCACTGTTACTGCTGTTAACCCCCCCCCCCCCCCTTCCAAAAATCCCCCTCCCTTCTGTCTGCCTCTCTTCTTCTCTAATGCCACACAAGCTTTATTGCAAACACAGGAGGAGACGAGGTACTTCGAAGGCATTTCAGAAGTCAACATCACCACGCTAAGAGTCTTCAACATTTACATTAAAAATACATTACAGAGCAATCTAAGTGATACATCTAGGAGCGACTGTGCTGTGCTGCTTTTATTTCTTAGCTTTTCGCCTCCAACTTTTAATCTCAACCTTAACTCAAACTCAGTCCTTAATTTTAATTTAAAAGCTGTAATGTTTAGTGCTTTTAGCCCCGGAGCTCTTTGCAGATTCGTCTGTGTATTGCAGGTATGAGAGTCACTTTTAAGATGGATGCAGCACAACTACAGTACAACCACATATCCACAGGCCTGGAAACACTGAATGACTTTCTTTTTTTTTCTTTTTCAAGAATTGAGTCTATAATGACTGTGCCTCCTTCAAATGACCCTACTCCAGTAATGGTAAATGAACTGCATTTATAAAGCGATTTTCTAGTCTACCGACCACTCAGAGTGCTTTACAACACATGCCAACATTCACCCATTCACACACGCGCATTCATACACTGATGGCAGAGGCTGCCGTGCGAGGTGCCAACCTGCTCATCAGGAGCGATACAGTGCTTTTGATCCAAAGAGCTTTACAAATGTTTCTAAAGCTCACACACCCATTCACACACACACACACACACACACTCAAACAGCAATTTGGGGGTTCAGTATTTTGCCCAAGGATACTTCAAACCTCCAACCTTCTGATTGGTGGACGACCCACTCTACCTCCTGAGCCACCCTCTCATCCTCACACTAAGACTTACTGTTATAAAGCAACGACAGTCATCCATAGAGTGCAATTCAAAATTAAAATTCAGCCCTTGAGCAATTCAAAGAACTTGCACTAAGGGTGAAAGGAAAAGAGGGATGTAATCAATTATCAGTAAGAAACAAAAAAACTCAGAAGGGCTCATTAAAACTTCTCACCCCCAAAAGAAGGAGAAGGTAACTCCCCCCTCATCTCTCTCTGATACTGATGTCACTGTCATCTGTTGCTATCAGCCTCCTGCCAACACTGGTACTCCCTGACAGCTGTCTGTGTGCATGTGTGTGTGTGTGTGTATCTAAGGGATCTGTGTGTATATATCTATCTGTCTGTCTCTATATCTATATCTGCCTGTTATGTCTGTATAAATGGCACTTTTGGTGACATTTTGAGTTTTGCTCTGATATTCTCCCTGTTATATGTATGTCTACTGTGTTGATACACAGGGAGTTGCTGCTGGTCCCGTGTACTAAAGATACACTCCCTGGTTTTTTCTGTGATCTGTCTCCTAGAGCCTCTTCTTCTCTATCTATATTCCCCTTCTCTTGCCTTATTCTCTCTTCCTTTTCTTTTTTTTTTCTTCCTGTAAGTCTTTCTCCCAGTACTCACAAAACTTAATTCAATCAGCTGGCCCCCAAAGATATATGTACAGACGGACAGAGACCCCACCGCAATTAATACAGCCCCAAGGACACGTGTGCATTCGTGTGTGTGTGTGTGTATGTGTGAGGGATAGAGAGAGAGAGAGAGAGAGAGAGAGAGAGAGATTTCAGAGCACCTGCTGCTTTCTACAAGGTACTGTAAGCCTCCATCTGGTTATGCTTTGATCTAATCTGAGTGAAAAGAGGGAGAGAGAGAGAGAAACAGTGTGACCGGCTGCTAGAGAGGGCTAGAAACAGAAAGGAACTGAAAAAGAAACAAGAAGTGGGAGAAATAAATGAAAATATTATTTTAAAGGTCACCCACCTCTGTTGTCTTTGATGGAGAAGTTGTGGTTGTGCTTGACCTCTGGAGCGAGGATGAACGTGAAGTGTTGTCTGTGAGCCATCTCGTCTTTGTCCACCGCGCTTATGGTTTCAATGACCTAAACCACGCACACAGAGACAAATACATCAAAATATAATACTGTTCCTGGGTAAGATTTTACTACAATCCCATCATATACATATACTGTACATGCATCTCCACAGTCAGACATGCATGCACAAACAGATTCACATAGACGTACCTTTCCTGGTGCAACAGTTTCACACATGAGGACTTCATTGTTGGTAGCAAACTCCGGGGCGTTGTCGTTCACATCTTTCACTTTGATGTTAACACGCACTTTGGTGTCCTGGTGGTGGCCTCCTGCACACACACACAATATATATAGGGCAAAATCATCAGTATTCTGCTGCAGATGGAAATTCAAAACAGAGTCAAAATATTAAAGTCAGAATGTCATTTGTGCTCGTTTGCGTATCTGCATTCTAATCCATGTTTAGCATCGACAAAGCTAACTATGAATATTTTCCAGCCTGTCAATCAGTCAGCTACTCACTCAGCTGTTTGTTATTTAGATTTGCAAAAAAAAAATTACAGACATGAATCTAAGAGACATCAAAATATTCCGTCAGACAGTCTGCCACTCGGTTAGCTCTCTCACAAGCGTTTTACTCAAACAATCTTGATGTGCAAAAGTGACAAATGTCAAGTTATGCCTCCTGGGGATAAATTGAAGAAAAAAAAAAGTGTTGTGAAGCACAGAGAATGATCTCTAAACAGCCAAAGTAGACATATGCAGCAAACATGAACTCCCAGAGAGCCTGATTCATTCAGAATATTAACTAAGAAAGACTGACTATGTTTACATGCACACTAATATTCCACTATTATTCCGAATATGACAATATTCTGAATTTGATACGGGTCATATAAACCGCATATTCCCTTCAGATATTCCGATTCAGGCCAAATTATGCCGATATTATCTGGGTTTTAGGAGCATTCAGAATATGCGTGTCAATCGTGGGGTTTTTACCGCAGTTTGCGACACACGACCTCTTGCGTGTTTACCCCTGCGCAGGCAAAATGACATATACTGGAGCAGGAAGATAGGCAGACAGAGGAGAGGAATGAGAGGAGAGTGGAGAGCTGGAAAAAGAGAGCATGCCTTCTCCACGATGGGATTGGAAGGGATTGGTTATTATCCTGACATGCAGCCATGGACTGACGGTGTGATGCACCAAAAACACTCAGCAGTGCAGTAAACATCATGGGACAACCTAGGTACTGGATGTGTCTGTAACTATAAATGTAAAATATCAGTCATATCGATATCACTTATAAATATCAGGCAGCAGCTCCTCTGCGTGTATTATTTTAGTGGAATAATCATTTTCATTAGCCATGTAAACAGCTTAGTAGGAATATTTCGCAATAAGGGCTAAAACCAGAATATTTTATGCATGTAAATGTAGTCACTGAGAGAGAACAGTGTATTTTTCGATCCATTTATCTTTAAAAAAGAAAGCTAACTAATTAAAAAAAACACAACTAAATATCCATCTCTTCACTCTACTGTCCGCCTTGCATATTTGCAATTCTAGCCAGTATGAGTTTTCCACTACCCTGTCATTACAAGGCATGTATTTAGCTTCCCAGAGCCCGTTAGCGGTTAGCATAGCCTGCAATAGTCCTAGTTTTGTGGGCAGCGAGCCCGTTTCCATCTGGCTGTCTGGCGTCTAGCACGCCACAGGGAAACCACGCGGCGCTCGGCTAGTTTGAGCCCCAACCACAGAATACCAGGGTGGGGCCACTGTGGCTCGCTGGCTGAAGGGTTTGTGAGGTTGAAGCCGGGGAGAGAAAGCTCCAGAGGGGCCTGTTGGTCGACTGGCATTCCCCCTTTCTCTCTCCCCCTCTCTCTCTCTCTCTCTCTCTCTCTCTCTCTCGCCATAGCTAGCAAGAGTGTTTGTGGTGGAGATACAGTTAAAAGTTTTAGTTCTGCCTCAACTGTTTTTACTTTGGTTTTACCAGCTTTCTGTGCTATAACTGCCATATTCACTCAGTAATAAACAGTTAACTTAGAGTAAACTGTTCAAATCTATAAAAAGTTAAAATCTCAGTGGTGCTTTAACAGTTGTTTGTACTTAAATCTTTATATTTTCTTCATTTTGTCATTTTTTTTGTGTGTCTGTCTTCCCCTTTCGTTAACAAAACTAAGAGTAAAAAGCAGTTTAAATCGTAATTGGACAATTTATTAGCTGGATCTCAGCTAATTTATGCAACTCAACTAACTAAATGTGTATTTCTGTCAAAAGAGTCACATGAAAACAACATAATATGCCACGCAGACAAACAGCAAATGAATGCACATGAACACTGGCCTCAGACACCAAACACTGAAGCAGGGTAACAGCTGGATACACGCAACAAAAATAATATCACCGTCTACTCTACAGCAGTCTGCATAAAGCCAATGGCTAAAATTGAGCATATAATTAATTTACTAAGGTTTCGGCAGTTCTTCACTGACATTCACGGCAAAAATGCTGACTTTGGTCCCACCCAGAGGGGGAAAAAAAATGAAAGGCAGCAGCTTGAATCCACTTAAAGTCTGTACATAAGATGTCATGGAGTGCATCCAGCACCGCAGAATGACAGGTTGGGCTCTGGATGCCAGCATATGTACAGCCTAGTGGCTATCTGGGACTTTTCCATCTGTTTGTTCATCTTTGACTTTGTCTCTTTATCCTATATCAGCATATATTTAATTTCAGTGGCACAAATCACACAGCAGCCAAGATAGAAGAACAGGCAGACTGTAGCTTTTTAACTAACTGCTCTCCTGAAATAGCTGAAAATATCAGTAAATTAGCAGTGACAGCCTCATAGCCATTGTGTCACTTCCCATTCAAACGTTATAGGTATGAGTGTGGAGACAAAACAGTAATGATTCACATCCCCAACATTTTTTCAGCTCGCTCTATGAAGGCAATTAGAAGTGTGTGTGTTTGTAGCCTATATTTGACAAGATAGCCCCACCGCACACAGATTCAGTCCCAATTCTCTCAAAACGTGTCCAGATTTGTTTGTGTGTCTGTTTGTATGAGTGTGAAAACGTACCTATCTCCGTAGCTGACACAGATATATTATGCCAGGCTTGTATTTCTCTGTCCAGAGGTCTCGTTGTGGTAATCATGCCGTCTTCTGAGTTTATACTGAAGAACTGCTCCACGTCGGTGTACCGAGGGATCATATACCTATACAGAGAATGCACACACATACATAATAGTGCTATAACACATTAGGATCAAGAGATTTATAGAAAACTGGTGCACAGTATTTTAAAGCATTAGATATCCTGCACGACGGAAGTATCTTCTCAGTCTTCTCAGAGTCGATTTTTATAACGTGCCTGGCCATGCTTTTGTACTCCTACTTTGCATCCCTCTCTGTTGAAAACGTCTTTCTATGTAATTGTGTTTATGCATAAAAATATGAGTGTAAAGCCAAGCTTCTCTGAGTCATATTATTTGTTCAGTGTAGCTGAAGGAACACTATTTAAATATTTTTTTTGGCGGTGTTCCATGAGAAGTTTAGTGTGAAAATTCAATATTCCCCCACCGCTACAAGCCTGTCGTAGCGAATGTGTTTGTGTGAGTGCATGCTCCGCGTGTGTGCCTCTGCGTCTGTCTCTGTGTCTGTGTTACCTGACAGGGTTGTTGGCAACATCAGTGTCCTTGGCGTGGACTCGCCCCACCATGGTGCCTTCAGGCGCGTTCTCCTCTACCTCAAAAGTGTAACTGGGAGCTACGAATACAGGAGGCTCATCTGCATCCTCCACTGTTATCTACGCACACACACACACACACACATGCAGGCAGAATTGTTGAAAGGCTCTTAGGATATTTATCTAGTCACACACATTAACACATACAAGCTCATAGTTTTACAAACATATTTCTCACATATATACCTTTATTGTGGCTTCGTCTTTATAAGGCCCCCAAGCGAGGAACTGTGGGTCGACATGAGGGTTGGATCCCTCCACCTTCAAAGTGTACAACCTTTTAGTCTCGAAGTCCACCGGCTGGGAGAGACAAAGAGAGAGAGAGAGAGAGATCAGTAATCAGTTTCTTCAAATTAAAATTGATCCCTATCAAACATTAACTGTAAACTCAGTCAAATGCTGTATTATATTTTTTGCTGTGTATTAATATCTGCGTGCTGCGTCCACTGCAGAGCTTGTATTGGCCTTGTGAAATGCAGTGTGACCAGTGCAGTACCCTTGTCTTCAGGTAGGGGGAGCTGTTGTTACATGAATTAAAACAGACCCTTTATCACTTGCATTGACAGCTGCAGTACCACCACTGCTGCAGACCGACAAAACCAGGAGAAACCCAAATACTGACTTTTACCTCTGGCTAGTATGTACTGCATATTACATGATATGATTATTATGGTACCAAAGTGAATCATTTGATTGTTTCTGTTGTTCAGCATGAGATGAAAACAATACTAGTCTGTTTTTTTAGGATTAGGTTTGGAGGTTTAGGACTCCCCATGACTCACAAGGTGGGGGATGAAATGGAAGTCCCAGGCCACAGGAACTGCTGACACTTACACTGGCTCTTTTTCTTTTTCCTTCCTTCATTTTTACACCTCAATAATAGAAACGAGTAAATTAGGAATTCATTATCATTTAAAATCATTGGCCTGGCTTTTCAGTATCATCAGATCCAATTCACTCCTATTGAACTGAGCTTCAATTCACTTACCCTATATTGGGAGAAAACCTATTGACTCGTCACGGTCTTGATATTGAATTGTGTTGGTTTTTTTTGAGGTATGGCGGTCAATGCCGGAGCAGAAAACATCACCACGTTTTTCCACACATCACATTTTCATTCAATATAAGAAAGTGGCGCAGCGAATTACAAAGCGATGACCTCAGCCGAACAGTCTCGCTCACTGGTGTGTGTTTTATGAATCTTCCTCCTTCCCCTGACTTCTATTCTTATGTACTGAGTGTATATTACTGCAGGGGGGAAACTTCTAAGTCAACAAATGTGTTGGCAGTCATTGTATAAAAAGCTATAATACCCACGAGATGCTCTTTGCTATGATTATGAGGACTACAGCATTGCCAGCAGCACTTGGCTGCGACTTGGTCTCATCCGCAGCTCCGTCATAGCCGTAATCACAGTAAATAACACTCTTTTGGGTATCATTGCTATATTATAAACCCAGATAATGACAAGTTTCACTATTTTTCCAGCTGGTATGGGAATATTGAACTGGCGAAGTCCCAGGAGCACACTTGATCTTTTCATCTCCAGGCTACCATCGCTTAATGAAATCCCAATGGGAGGAGAGAGGACTCATAAGCCTTGTGTGAAGTGTTACCAAAGCTGACTGAAGGTAATATAAATGTATGAGTCTATCAGCGGCTACCAGTGATCAAGACACTCACCAAGACCACAAATATTATGGATGGAAGTTGTTTATTGACAGTATTTTGCATAAGAATGTCCTATCAAGCATAATAAGAGATGATGAAGAGGTAAAGACCAAGGTGGGGGCAAGAATATTATATAATCATTTCCCTTTTGCCGTCATTGATCCATCATCATCTGCAGGTAACTGCTCTGTAAACAGATGGCAATGCTCTTTAATCTATCAGATATAGAGCTGTATTCAATGCAATGCAGCTGCCAAATGACTCAATACTGGAGTCATGATTCCTCTCAATGGATTATTCCACTCTCATTCAGTCGCAGCAACATCTGACTCTGGTGTCTGTGTAGGTGTTTAACATGTTGATGACAGGTACAAAGCTAATAGGATGGATGTGACCCAGTTCTTTCATTTTCCCTCTTTCGTCACGCTCCCTCTGTCTCCGAGTCTCTGTCTGTCTCCTTTGCCCTCTTTCTCTCTCTCTCTCTGTCTCCCTCTCTTTCTTTCTACAGATCCACTCTCTCTTTCATTCTCTCTCTCACTGTAATCAGTGTGAGATAATAATATTCACAATAATGCTTGCACCCCCCTCTGTTCCTAATACACACACACACACACACACACACTCGCACACACACACACACACACTGACACACAGCTCCTTAATATTCCGTGGACTGCTTTCGTCAGGACACAGTTGAAAGAGAATAGCTGATTAAAGCTCATCCCCGTGTGTGTGTGTGTGTGTGTGTGTGTGTGTGTGTGTGTGTGTGTTTGTGTTTGTGAGAAGGAGAGTGCGAGAATAGAGATTAGTGAAGGCTACTCCTGATGCTGATTTGAAAGTGTGTTTAGGTGTGAGTCTGTACATGTGTTCACGTGTTTGTGTGTATGTAGCGTGTGTGTGTTTTGGCATTTAATTTTGCATGATGCTGCCTTCAGGGGGCAAAAGGTGATGATTTCCCACGAGAGGCATCAAAACACAATAATTACACACACACGCACACACACACACTCACACACACATCCCAGTCGAGATGCTATAATCAGATTGAAAGGAGCACAAGTGGGTCGGTTGCGTGGTGCGAGCAACTCTCATTCCCTGCTCTCACACACACACACACACACACACACACTTCAAATCAGCCTCAGGCGATTAAGCTATTATTCCAAGACACACATGGATCCGTGATGAAGGATTGTTGTGTGATAGCTCCTGGTGTCAGTTAGTGGCACACGCACACACACGCACACGCACACACACACCATTAAGTTATTTCAAGTTAAAAATGTAAGCGACCAGGCTGTTAACTGAACTAGTACTGAATAGTTGGTTGAGTTTGTTAATTAGGCTACATTCACATTACATGCTGAAGTGGCCCAAATCCAATTTTTTTGCCTCCAAGTGACTCAGATCTGTTTTTTTTTTTTTTTTCAGGGAAGTGTCGACAAACCAATCAGATCTGGGCCACTTGCACATGTGGTCCTAGATCTGATTCATATCTGATCTCTAGCTATGCGATGCTGTCAGAACGGTCAGATCCGAATTAATGTATTTTTTTTAACTAGCTCCTCGTAGCCCGGTAAAAATAAACACAGAGGAGAGCGACAACGGCGACGGGAGTCAACGGAGAGACGGGGAAGTTTCAAGTTTGTCGGACATTTATGGAGAAGCTTCTCCATAACAAATAATCCTGGACATGTAGCCATGTCATCCATGTTTATGATTTGACTGTCACACAAATGACGTTATTGTTGTTATTCTTGTACGCATGAGGTTTACGTTTCAGTTAAATGGTCAGTGTGGCAGGACCTCAGCAGTGTTCACACACGGGTGCCGGGTACATGAATGTGGGACATCAACACAAAAGGATCAGATCTGACTAAAAAATAGGCCTCATGAAATAAAAAAATACATTTACCCAGTTTTAATCCCATGTCCCTGTGTTAATTGTTCATTTATCTCCTGTTATATGCCAAATATATGTTTAAAAAATCAGTATCAGACTATTTTTATATCAAAATCCCTCTTTTCTCTTCCTGTAAAATAGTTTCAAATGTTTAATGACTCATCCTGCACTCAGGGGCGTTTACAAAAGTTCATCCAATCAAATGTGGTTTTGAGCGAGTAGCCACACTTGTCATATAAAACCACACTTCACTGTTTGTGGGTCTAGTAGCTAACAGACCAATATGGAGAGAGATAAGGAGAGACGTTTGTTTGGATATCAGTGGGCAAAAACTTCCAAATCAACGTGGCTGCTGAGGTCTAAATCATTCATCTCTCCCTCGTCCTCCTCCTAATCTAACAACAGGTGAGGGAGGTGTGTGTGCGGAGCCGACAGTCCTCTTCATTTCTCTCTGCAGCTCCGTATCGTGCTTAATTCTAAACCCCACCCACTTTTTAGAGGTCCAATCAAATGCAAAGGATTTGATTTAAATACCTCTTGTAACTGTACACTGCTCAAATATTCAGTTTCACTGGGAAGAAGCTTAAGATGCTCTCACTTGCGTTTCACTGGGACTTTAAGGCCTGTAATGTGAATGTAACCTAAGTTGTTCTATAATGGTTCTCACATATTGGCAAATCACAAGACTCTAAGTCATGATTACATGTTTTGAGCTGGTTCTGATTGTAATAAGAAACTTTTAAGTTGACATGACTTCAGATAGTTCAATGAAACTCGATAAATGATAAAACAACTGATTTTATCCAACTAATTGAGATTTTACAGTTCAACTGTTTTCTTATTAGCACTGCTTTCCAGAAAGACTTATGTGGAGCTGAATGTCTGCATGTATATGTGGCTTCATTGAGTTGTGGGCATATGCAAGTGTGTCTGTGTGTGTGTGTGTGTGTGTGTGTGTGTGTGCCAGTCTGTTTGTACAATGAGGTCACCGGTTCTGTCTAGTTTCAGTTTTACTGAGTTTGAGCGTAAGATGTTTACATACATATTCAGTACTTCTCAAGCAGTTTTCTGCCTTCGGCTGGATTACAGTCAAACACTCATGTGTACTCACATATAAACAGTGTCCCACTTGAGTGTCATCAGTTGCTCTCATTACTGTCCTCTTTTACTCATCAGTACATTTATTTAGTCTATTTTAATACCTTCTTTGAGGAATCCTCTTCATGAAAATGCACATTTAAACTGATCCTGTGTGTTTTTTTTTTTCATTTTATTTAAAGGGCTTTCTGTATTTCAGTTCTTTCTCAAATTTGGTCAGTTTAGAGATTTCCCACCTGAGAGCTGCCCAGTGCAACCGCATAGTTTGTTACTGTTGGCTGCTGCCTGAACAGGGGGGTTAACTGCCTTGCTCCAGGGCAAACAAACTGCTGTTTCTGAGAGAGTAGAGGGAGCATTATTCGTTCACTCATTTCCCTGCCCAGTCCTGGTGATACTAGTGGGAAGAGAACCCCTAACCCTGGCAGTCTTAATGCCACGCTCCAGCACTGAGCCGGAGCAGAGGAATCGCTCATGCAGACGGCTGTGAGAAAAAAACAAAACAAAAAAAACAAAACAAGAAACAGACTCGTATCGATTGATTCAGACAAAGATTTTCCCACAGCATCAGTAAAAACGAGCTGTGGGTTCAGGCTGGCTGCTCTTTTGAGCTACGTCATCGCTGTCTGGACAGGCAAAGCAACTTGCCACGAACACCACATACTTTCAAGCACATAATTACATATTTGAACACCAAGACTTTCTTTCTTTCTTTCTTTCACCAAATAAGGATATGGTTTGGATTTTTTTTTTTTTTTTAAAGTGACAGTTTTTTGCATAGTCAGTCATCTTTCAGATGGCATAACATATTGGTTCAGGTGGGATTCTGTGGGGCTTTTGATTAAGTTTAAAGTTAAATTAACCTTAAATTGTCTTCTTAAATGTCCTCTTTCAAATTCTAAGATAATGACCCAAAAGAGAGGAAAAAGACTGGCTTTGGAGCACATTTGATTCTCATCCCCCCCCCCCAACATATTAATGTAGTTTAGTTTTAGTTTAGTTTATTTGCACAATATTGAGGATACAAATACATCCAATAGAAAAGACAGTAATTCAGTGCAGGAGAGGAATGAAGCCTAGAAGGCTTATTTGGTCATCCTCTTATTTAAACAAATAAAAAATGACATTGTTACTCATCAAAAACAAAACAAAACACCACACAGCACAAACAGACAAACAAAAAGAAAAGAAAGTAGATATGTACAACCAACAGAAGCATCTTACCATCAGGTTCAAGATGAAATAAGACATTTTCTAACTGTGTCCTAAAAGCTGGCAAAGAAGATAACGACTTCGGTGTCATGATATTCAATGAATTCCATAACTGTAGACCTTTAAATTTGATTAAAAAAGAAAAGATGTCTCGATGTGTGATAATAAGGTAAATGGAAATCATTTTTTCACCTAGAGAGAGAGAGAGAGAGAGAGACAGAGAGAGAGAGAGAGAGAGAGAGAGAGTGTGTGTGTAAGAGAGGAAGAAGAAATGAATTGATGTGTGTGTGAGATGGAGAGACTGATTGTGTGTGTGTGTGTGTATTAGAGAGAGGGAGGGAGAAAGAGTGAGAAGAAGTAATTGTGTGTGCTGAGCTGGATCACTGAAAGCTATAGTTATTGTGTGTGTGTGTGTGTGTGTGTGTGTGTGTGTGTTACAGTCAGTGCAGAGGATGAGCTCTCTGGCCTAGGGAAGCGTGGACATTAATGTACTCTTGCATACACACAAACACACCTTCACCCACCTTACTGCTCCATATTTGTGTGTCACTCTTTTGCCATCCCCCCCTCTCTCTTTTTCTTTACTTCTTTCTTTCTTTCCTAACACATTACATTAACACACAAATATGGACACAGACCTAAATGTGGGTTGGCTGAGGCTCCCACTAAACTGCTTGGTCTAAAGGAAAAGTGCAGTCTCGACTACATTTCTGTGCTGGTAAAATGAAAAAGTGGGTGATGACGTACACTTTTTTCCTCCCATAAGAGCTAGCTGTTAAAGCAGCCACTATCAGCTGACATTAGACCAACGTTTTTCACCAGAAAGTGCTACAACTGATCAAATGTTCTGAACTTTTATGACCAGAGGAACAACAACCAGCATCTCTATTATTGTGGATTTTGCCATCATGAACTGTCAGCTATAAATCAGGAAATCTTGCCTTTCCTTTGGATGTGATAAACTTACTATGAAGGACATTTTTCATTATAATGCCTGCTGATATTCCCGACTGACTAGCCTTGACTGTCTGTCCTGTCATCCCAAGTTCATTCCTCTGCAATCCTTCCTTACTATCCTTCCCTTAAAGAGGCTATAATCAATATTCTTCATAATAACAATATAACAACATTAACTGACGGTGTGTAATGTGGTGGGCGTTGCTCGTAGCGACGAACCTACAGAGAATTCTCAGCGACTCTGCAGCTCCCTTCGGCTTTATGGAGCTTTATAGTGAGTTTCAGCTCATTATTTAGCTGTCCAGCTGCAACTTTACTGTTTTGGTTCACTCTCAGCACTCTCGTAGAGTTGTTTTCAGGCCGCAGCAGGCAGCGGTTTTCAGAGAATAAGCTCTAAAAACCCACTGTACGCTACCTGCTCATTACCAAACGGCAAACCGACACAGTTAGCGATTAGCTGGTGAGCATAGAGGAGCATTTAGCAGCTAAAGAGCCTGATATTTCCCTCAGGAGTTGGTAGAGACCAAACAGAAGAGCTAAAACAGAGTGAATATTGGAGTTAAATTCACCAGGTGGACAGAAACATGACTCCAAATGAATGATAATGATGTGTAAATGCAACTGTTTGCTACCAGGTTCAACATATCAACTTAAAAAGGTATGATATGTCAGTTTCCGCTTCTCCCGATTGGCCAAAAAATCTGTTAATGCGGGTTTAAGTTCATTTACGTCTCTTTCTTACCTTCTTCAGTTTGATAACGGCCTCTCTGGTCTCGGAGTCAGTTGATAGTTCAAACATGCTCATTCCATCTCCGTCTATTAAGCGGTAGTTGACCAGCCCGTTGTCTCCAAGGTCAGGGTCTTTGGCCTTCAGACGACCAACCTCCTCTCCTGGCACTTTATCCTCTGATACAGACATGGGATACACACCTGAAAATAAAAAAATAAAAAAATATGGTGATGTCAACGTCTGGTCACGTGGGTTTTGGTATTCAACACTCTTGAAGAGTCTTTAGAGAATTCCTGGCTGTCTGCCACTGTGTTTACTATCTGAAGCAGGGTCAGTTTTGGAGGGCAGAGAGGGATTAACATGAACTATACCATCTGTCTCATATGGCCCCAAGGATATTAATATCCCCTATAGTGTCAGGTGTGTGTATGTGTGTGTCTGAGGGAGTAGACACCTGGCTTGTGGAATGAGAGCAGTAGGACCATATGTCTACTCTCTCTCTCTCTCCTCTTTTATCCTTTCTCCCTCTCTCACGTCTCTCATGCGCTCTTTCTGCCTATCACTTCACTCCTCTTCAAAATCTTCACCCATTTAATCTCATCTGTCTTCTGTCTTTGCTCATTTTATCATGAAATCCTTCTCCTCCCTGTCTCACCTCTGTCTTTCATCCTATTTCCACGCTTTTCCCAAATCTCTCCGTTCTTTCCCCGATCCCTCCTCCTCCTCCTCCTCCTTCCTCCTTCCCCGCCTCCTCCTACTCTGGTTCTAGGCTTTGAGCACAGAGCGGACTCATCATTTTATGGCTTGTACACTGTTAGCATGTTTATCCTTCTCGTCCAGGTCTCGCAATCCTGTGAATCATGAAATTCATTTGGTCATGTGGCTTCCAGGCAAAAATGCGAGAGGAAGAGGAGAACGATTCACAGGACTTGATCCATCCAAGCCCGAGTCCCTCCTGTCACCACCCGACCCTCTACTTTTTTTTTTTCCACCACATCTCCATCGATCCTCACCAAATCCCTCCTCTTCATCTCTGTCCCTGCGTTTTAAACGTCTCTCCATATTGTTTGGCTGTCTTGCTCTTGCTATCTCGCTAGTATGTTTCCCTCCTTCTCCATCTCTCATTGGCTTCCTCCCTTTCCGCTCTATCCCTTCCAAATCTCTCCATCCATCCTCTCCTCCCTTCTCTCCACCCTATTTCTCTCATAGCTATTTCTCCTCTCCTCCTCCTCTTCCTCCTCCTCCTCCTCTCTCTCTCTCCTGCATGCCTATTCTGGCTAAAAGCTCATTTCATCCCTGCCCTCCCTCTGCCCCTTTCCCTCCCTCTCTTCTCCTGTCGTTCTATTCTTGCTTTTCCTAAGTAGCTTAACTTCAATGGCTTCTGGCAGCTGAGTTAAACATTGTATGACAGAACACACAGGCAGCCCGGCATACCTGGCTGCAGGCTAAAATGAAGCACAGGACATACAGGAAATGTACGTTTACTTTCGAGGACCACAGTGGACGTAAACGTGAGTTTCAGTGAGGGTCATTAAAAAAATAAGTCATACGCTCATGAATCATCTGTCGTTTGTAAAAACATTGTTTTGTTTTGCTCTATGAGGAAGTGAAAATGACAGTCATTTGTTGCTTTCATTAAACTCCAACATAAATAATTGCGCTATTTGTATTCACTCAGATGTCTTATAAGCACACCAGCACAGTTTAAATATAAACACCAATAAAAAAGCTTCACCACAATCTCACAGAGAAGTCATTTTAATGTAAAGGACTAAATTCGGAACAATAATTTGTTATATTACTCTATTGTGGGAAATGTGTCGATATTTTGATCACACGAAACATGTTTGAGGAACACGGAGAGCATATTTTTTGGTGTAAGCTGAAAAACATCTGTTAAACGTTGCAACACTTCACATGACTAACACCATGTTGGTGATTTTAACATGATTCAGTTTCAGTTTGAGTATTTAGCTTCATGGTTGCTACATGTTTTAATTTCCTGAGACGATGGTAGTCATCCACTCCACTCAACATCCTGTGTGCTTAAAGGGCCGAATATACTCCAAAACCTAAGCTGACATGGTTCCACTTATAGTATATCTGGTGTTTGCATAAGTGGACATGGTTACACACATGCAGTCGACTCATGCAGTATTGAACAGACAGAGATTTTGAGGCTTTGAGAAGTCTGCGTGGACCCTTGAGGACATGTGATGATAAAATTTACATTAAGCAAACCCTCGTGACTATGCAGATATGAAAAGTATAATGAGTGTTACAGTAGCACAGTTCTCTGTCTCTCTATGTTTTTAAGCATGCAGATCATTGACATGGCTAAAGCGCTATATAAATAAAGTTTATCATTATTTATAACTAGGACTATGTTTTGTTGGACCATTGATACACTATGTGTCATCTCAGTCACTAAGTTTCAACACAGCATCACTTGTATTTGTAACCCTGAGAGAAGAACTTCAACTAAAAGTTTGAAGACGGATTTAACATCCCCGCGGTGACACAGGAGTGGGCTTCTGAACGGTAATCATCTTTTCAAGTTAAGTCGAGTCAGGGGTTTATTATTGATAGAACCTGGTTTGTTTTTTAATGATGAGAAGAGACAGTCCTGTAATAGCAACCCTAAAAAAGACACTGGAGGTAGTTGATATATGCAAATAGAAGCCGGCAGATATCAACAAAAAAAGATTATCTTTCACAGCTTCAAATGGATATTATTATGTTTTGCTCCGTTCGTGTTTAAACAAGAATGAGAGGCGGCTAGCTGTGAAGAACGGCGGCTGACATATATTAACAGTATTTAACAAAACCATCTCCGTCACGTCAGTCAAATAAAGATTAAAGTCAGACCGAGTTAAAAAAAAAAAAAAACAGTAGCTTTTGTTTTTTCTGCTCCTCCTTCTGTCTGTGCTGCGGTGGGTTTTTTGGGGCGGTAAATGACGGATGCTTGATAATGAGGTGACAGGGAGAAAATTACAGGGACGGAAAAGTCATCGAGAAACGGAGAGACAGATCGAGCCTCGGAGTGAAAGAAGAAAAAATAAAAAACTACAGCAGCTCAAATGGAAACTGAAAAGCTGCTGGAACACATAAGAGGGAGTCATGCTGTGCCATATATCTTTTTTTCTGTCTGTATTCATCTCTTTTTCGTTGTTCTCTCTCTCTTTCTTTGTATAAGTTTGTCTCTTTTCCGCCTCTTGCTTTCGCTCTGTTTTTCTTTCTTGCTTACTTGCTTATCTCATTTCCCATTTTTTTTTTGTCTCTTTCTGCTCTCCCTCACTCTGCCCAACTACTAAATAAGTAATCACTGTCCTCATTCACACCATCTGGGAGACTTTTCTTGCAGGTGTTTGTACTGCCTCTACTTTTTTTTTTTTCTTTTAACAAAGGTTCTCTCTACCTCAACATATTGCTGTTTGGTGTGTTGTCTTGTATCACAGATGTAAACTGTCAGTGATGCAAAGCTGACATTTAAGTAATGCAAGGAAGTGCTTTGTAAACACTTATGAGTGAAAATGTTTGGTCATAAAACCTGCTATTTTTGTCCTTATCTTATTCTAAAAATGTTTTATATCCGTGTTGGATATGGAGACAGAAAAGTGAAAGTGAAGGAGCTACTAGAAGTCCACTAGGTGCCACAGCAGCGACTCTGGGACTGTTCCTCTTCAACTTTTGCCTGAATGTCACTTAACAGTTTTTTCATTCATGGATATTTTAGTTACTTAAAAAAAACTGCTGCCTTAAATGCTATTTAATATAAACATACACAACAGATGTTGAGAATTTGCCACCAAATTCAACTGTTATCCATCAACCCTGTACCATTTTAGGCCCCGTTGACTTGGTTTAAACATGTTTCAACTTTATGCCATTCGTTTTTTATTTAAGAACACATGACTCTATGAAAATGTGGATATCTTGCTATGGAAACTTATCCTCATAAAGCATCTAAATTCCCTCAAAATGTCCTTTTGTCATGGCCTGAACAATCAGATTTTTGCTGCATTGCGAGACACAGTTTGCGTGTCGGAATACGCGGGAACTGGAGCGATGGTTTTGACAGTCTCGTTTTCTCCTTCTCTGCATCTCTGTGTCTCTTACATTCCCTCCCTCACAGCTTCTGCTCGTGTCTCTCCCTTTTCTCGCCTATTCAGCTTCTCCCCAGGCTAAATCCTGAGCCCTCGTCTCCTTTTTTTTTTTTCTCTCTTCCCTTCTTCTCGCCATCCAATCCTGCAGCTACTCTGCTGAATCTCTGCCAGGACTCCCTCTGCACAGAGCTACAGGAGGGTAGGGGAGGGGGATGAGGAAGTAGGAAAAGAAAGGGAATACAACATATAGAGGCAAAAGGAAAGTCTAAGTGGGAAAGACAGGGGGAAAGAGAAGATATATAGAAAGAAGAGGGGGATGCTGGACGTAGAGGTGGACTGGATACTGATTGAAAAAAATGCAGTGGTACAAATCACTGCTGAGGTTTCTATCAGGTGAACCACAGAGGCTGAGTCTTACCTGGGCAGATACAGGCTTTACAGTTGTCTCCTTACTACATTTTAGATTTTGTGACACCTTATTTTTTAGTAAACAGTGACGACATTGAGCTACACATATGGCAGCCAGCTGAACAGAGAGAAGAAACAAACAAACAAAAAAAAAGTAATATAGAAAGGGTTTCATTAAGTCCAATCAGAAAAGTACTGTTTGTTTACTTGATTGTAGGGCTGCCCGAAGCCCAAGATGCAATCTAAAATGTTTTGTTTTGTCCCGTCCAATAGCCTACAACTCAAAGATAATCAGTTCATTGTTATAGATGACTACACAAACCACACAATATTCACATTTAAGAAGCTGGAACCAAAGAATTTGAGCTTTTTTTTTTTCTTTTTTAGCAATTTCAGATGATCATAACAGTTGGTGATTACTTTTCTAACTTACTAATCAATGGAGCCCTTCTTGATTGCATTGTTGTGATGGTCGGTAAGATTAATCCTCATATTTGCTTTTTGTATATACCAATTCAGCATTTTTCAACTGCTTTTACTAAAAAAATCCTTCAAATACTGTCTTTCTCTTGTCTCATGTCATCTTTAAACATCAAATCAACAGCTCTTGACAAATCCAGAATAAATATTTCACTACTTTTTATTGCTCAGCAAATCAGTGATTCAACAGATGTCCCAGGGAGAGGTTTTAATACATGCACACAGACACTAACACACACAGATGCACACACGCCCGAGGACATTGCAGGGGGCCAGTAAGTACCTTTAATAATTGATTTCTTAAGTTATCGTTTGTGCCTCCTACAGTGACTTCCCCGGTTTTCTATATTGCTAGCTAGCAGGGCTATATGCACACACACACATATATACACAAGTGCAAAAAATGATTTAAACACATGTAGAAAGGAATATAAAGCTGTGTGCTGGAGGTACACATGTGACTTTAATGTGAAAGGCTTGACACTGTAAAGGAAACATCACACAGAGGGGAAATGATACGTTTAGATAGATCTGTGTTTATACTCACTCTGTGGGAACTTCGGAGGGTTGTCGTTGACGTCCGTGAGAGTGATTTTAACCTCGGTGGTCCCCGACAGCCCGCCCATGTGACCACCCATGTCTTTGGCCTGGATGACGACGTCGTACTCCTGGCGAGCCTCGCGGTCCATGTTTGGCAAGGCCGTACGAATTATACCTGGAGGGAGGGATTTAACATCAAATCAATGCTCTAATAACCCATGCATAAAGGGACATAATACATGTTTGTATCTGTATTTATGCTCTGTCTATAAGTGTCTGTTTACATATGTAATTCTTAAGTTTATATTTTAAAAAATAAAACCAGTTGATAAGCAGAAAACTTACAACGTGATCTGCATTCCTAAGACTAAGGTGCCATTTATTTCAAGATATTCCATTTTGGAAGAAACATGTCATCACTCATCATCCCCACAAATAAGAACTCTGGTTAAACATGTGTGAAGTCTTATTTTTCTCCATTTCAAGCCCCAGTAATCTTTTCTTTCTGTTTAATTCATCACCCGCTGCTCTCTTTCCATCTCTCTCTTTCTTTCTCCACATGTCTAGCTGCAGTTTCAGGGAGTTGAGGCTTTCTACTGTCATATTATGCCAACTGTGTGTGCATATACTGTACGTGTGTGTGCGAGTGTGTGTGTGTGTGTGTGTGTGTGTGTGACAGCATGAAAAGCTGATAATCTCCAAACCAATTAGAAATGTGAGCTGTGGATTTGAGCCAGTCAAATACCCAACACTGGTTTGATTAGCCAGATTTACTCTGCCCAAATCTCTCTCCCTCTCCATGCCCTAACCACTCTCTTTCCACAAACTCTCTCTCTCTCTACATCAATTTTTCTCTTTCCTCTTCTACCCTAACCTCTGTCTTTCTATTCTTCTTCACTCTCTCTGATACAACACAGCTCCGTGTCTGCCCTAACCTCCGTCCTTACTTCCAATTTCTTCTTTCAGTGAAAACCCAAATACTAGGCCTGAGCTCTGCAGAGACCAGGCTAAATGTCCTCTGGGGACCTTTTTTTTTTTTTTTTTACAGCAGTGCCTTCTTTTCCTCACTGATTTTAGTGGAAACGGCAGTGCTGTAACATGATCCCTGCAGCAGTGAGCTCTTAGCTTTTTACATTAAGAGTGGTAGAAGGTAAAAATATGACAGTCTTATTGGAAAGCAGTTCCCACAAGGACATGTTAAGTGCTGGTAGCTAAGGTGGAAATAGCAGTTAAGGCTTGTGGTCCACAATGTTGTGACAGACAATCATGCTTAAATCATATTTTTGATTCTTAATGCTGCAATATATTTAATAATAATGATTTAAAGTTTTAAGGCGGGACAGCGCACAGCAGCTGCCACTCATGTATGTTGGCATGTATGTTGTTTTGTATGTTTTTCATGTTTTATTTTATACTCAGCTCAAGGTGTTTTTATTTTGCACATTGAGCTGAGTGCACACACCTTTGTGTATCGTTTGAAAAGCAGGTTTTCTAATGAAGTTTGAGCTGAATGAGCTGAATTTGTTAGTTTGACCAAAGATGGTTAATATCATAATGTAGATGTGCAAATATCAGCTGTGAGAAATAATTCTATTAATTGTCTCCACATTGCATAGATCTGGTTGAGCTACTAATTGAAGGTGAATCCAAAGAGACAGGTTTAAGGAAAGTCAATACTCAATGAGTCAGTTGCAGAGAAACCAAATGAAAGTGTTTGGAACATGTGACTTCATACTCTCCCTTTGCAGACGTTTAGTATGGTACTAGAAGAATCATGTAGGTCTGTCTGTTTGATTTCTATATCTGTCTGATACTACATCAGCCTCATTGCTAGGGTTGTAACTCTGTGTTAGGTTGCGGCGTAGATGTCTGTAGACCGAGGGCACGGTTTCTGTTTTCAGCCTCACCTGTCTGTGGCTCCACAGAGAAATACGGTTGTCCTTGCAGTATGCTGTACACCAGTCTGGCACTGTTGCCGTAGGTGGGGTCATCAGCATCTGTAGCTGTCACCTGCATCACCGACGTACCTACGGGACAGACGCACACACATGACAGACAAGTCAGAAAGACGACTCTACCTCAGCGATTCAGTTCAAGAACGGTTTGACAAAGTCGCTTGTCAAAGAGTGTGTGCCAATTCACCTGCCTTCACCGGCTGGATTGGAAAAAGGGAATGAAAAAAAAACACTCCCCCTTCTCTCAGACACTGCAGCTGAATTGCTCCTGTGAGGCTGGTCTCAACTATTATTTCTCTACATTTCATCATTGTCAGGCGGAAACATCCACTCTCCAATTTAGGAGATTTTCACGTTTTAAATAAAACATTACATTTCTTCCATCCATTGACATAGTTGTACAACCCCTGGATTTATGAAACCATTTCAGAAGCTATTGGATAATCTGAAAAATGCATGGTTGTCAAGCTCAAAAAACAAGGTGGTTTATCTAAGTCCTCCCAAAATTGATATTTTAAAGATGTGCTGTTTCTACCCGACAGCAATTTATTTCTAGCAAACTTCTCTTATTTGAACTTGACACAGGTAAGCTGAGCAAACAGGGCACATAAATTAAATTAGCAGAAGTGTAAAATACATTGTTATTTTTGCATAATTGTTGAAATGTCCTTTTTCAGGTGTGACACAACTCATCAAAGTAAGTCACTTTTTCTCAACCTGCACCACCAATTGGAAAGAAGAGTAATAATGTTCCACACAGACATGTAAATGTCAGCTTACACTTATTCCCTTCCCCCTTGTCTTGGAAATGTAATTGTTGTCTCACATGTTGTATTAAGCTTCACCAATAAAAAAAAGAAAGAAAAGTATCTTATGTCACTCAACACTTGCACCATCTGCAGCTAATGAGTGTTACAGCTGCAGGTCTCTTCTATTTATAGCAGTTTTATAAGGTTTTACATTTTATTCTACACCAACAAATAATAAAAATAAAAAATAACATTATAGCATTCAGTCAAATCAAAATAAATTAAGCTTGTGGCTGTAAAATACCACCATCTTGTTAACTTTTGAAGATTTTGTAAATCCTTAAATTTTCCTTAAGTAAGACTTAATGATCTTTTTCAGGCACTCAACCATCAGACCATCAAAGATAGAACTTAGCCTAGTTGCCATTTTTTATTGTTTTGTTTTTCTCACTTTGTTCTGTACTCTGTACTCCCGTTTTTTCTTTGGACAGATAAAATCTGGTTAGAGCCTTCTCTTCCCTGCAATGTAACCAGGAAAGTCAGTGAGGACGGAGGACCCACAAGAACACACAAACTATTCTTAGTGTTCACCAAAAAATATGCTTTGGATAAAAATGTAAAACACAAAACCTCATAATAACATACAAAGAAAGCAACTATAAAAAATGAAAAATGCAGCTGTAATTGCAACTGCTTCATTTCCAGCAGGTGCTACAAGTTTTTCTTTCCTTATGTGAAAAGATGAATATCAACATGTTTACACTTGTAGTTTTAACTGGAGCTGTTATATTTTCTTGCCTGGACTAGAAATGCAGATCTAAAACTGCTTGTGCTGCATCTCTGCAACTGGATGATACTGGTTGGGCCTGATTTTGGGTGATGCTTCACATCAATTACACAGTGTAAACTTGTTAATTTATCTACTTCACAACCTTTCTCCAATACTCTTTATGCTTTTAGGACATTTCCAGTTGCAGCTATGTGAACACCACCATCCTACTCCATACAAAATCCATTGGGTATATAACTGTAATCAAGTTTCATTCAGTCCTGGTCTCAATGTGGCAGCTACCTTAAGTGTACAAGATAAATTACCAAGAATGTTAATTTGAAAGAGACTGCCTTCTCTCTTTGTTCTAATTCTGACATCCATGAGGGAACCTGGACCTAGTTAGTCAAATTACAGCTTTTTCTTGCTATTCCACGTCTGTGGTTCGAGGCTGATGGCAACCAGTGGCCTCCCCCTGCCAGACTCCTGTATTCAGGTTTCAGTTTAAGAAGCGGATGAGTGAAAAAAGCCTGAACAGAAATCATTCAGAAGTCCTTTGATAAGTTCTTTCTTTGAAAGTCCAATCCATTCAAAAGAGGGAGTCCTCTAGCTTTCAGAGTTTCGGGCAGAACCACTGCCAGTGCGGTTCATTTAAGGCCAGTCTTGAGGGGTTGAAGACTCTCCAAGACCACATAATATCTGGAAAGAAAATCTATCAAGATCAGAGGCCCTAAGTAAGGAGAGTCTAAGGAGATGGTAGGAGTTCTTGCCCATGCCAATGTGGTGCTGAATATTTCTTTGCTTCTGCCCATTTTATTGCCTTTTAGGTACAATAAGAAGGCTTTTTAGGAGGTGGATGCATCCGCTAATGGAGCTGTCCGTTATCCTCTTCTCGGTCACACTTCCTGTCTTCAGATTTCAGTGATAATTAATTATGTATGAAAAAGGCTGACGATGAACTCACTGATGATGAACTCCATCAGTGACTTCATTAACAAACGTCACTCAATATAAATAGGAGGGATTGGATTATCTCCTCTGAATCGCTTATCAAATTATATGCAGAAAAAACAACAAATCTGTTCAGTTTCACAAATATACCCAGACTTAAAACAGGGAGAGTGTTAATAGGACTGCATCTAATGATTAATTTCATCATTGATTAATTGATAGTCTATCTATCTAATGTTAAAATTTGTGAAAAATGGTGTTCCCAATTTCTCAGGCCCTGGGGTGATGTCTTCAATTTGCTTGTTTTGCCCGACCAACAGTCCAAAACCTGAATATTTTTAATTAGCTGCCTCTTATGAGAAAGAAAAGCAGTAAATTTGAGACAGAAACAGAAACGATTATTCAGTTATTGAAATACTGCTACTATTACTACTAAACTGCCGTTAGTATTCATCAAAAATGAAATGTCCATTTGCAGCTTTCCTGATTAGCGTTTCTTTCCTTCTCACTAGCCTTGAACATTCAAGGCTTTTAAACAATTTAACAACACCTTCCCTCCTCTTCCCAGACCCGTTCTTTTACTACTCACCAACATTGGACATCTCAGGCACCCTGGCATAGTACGGCCCATGTAGAAACTCAGGAGGATTATCGTTGATGTCCTGAACTTTCACTATGAACTCCGATGGCGGCTCCAGAGGCTTATTTGTGTCTCTGTCCACAGCCTGGGCTGTTAAAGTGTACTGGGCCTGCTCCTCACGGTCCAGGGTTTTGGTGGCATGGATGTTGCCCGTCTTGTCATCAATAACGAAGATTGTTCCCGCACCTTCGCCGGACAGGATATACTTGATGTTGCCGTTGCCTGAGTCTACGTCTGAGTGGAGCTGGAGGAAGAGGAAGAGGAGGAAGTGAGGTGAGAAACAAATGAGAGAAACCAGAAGGAAAACAAAGACGGAGTGAGACTTCTATTCCTCAAATCTACAAGTTAAATAAGCTGAGAGACCGAGATAGACAAGCTAGTATATGTGCTGTGTGAGACAGGCAAACACTAATAAGTAAGAGATTTAAAACGTTGTCATCCAAAACACTGAAGGATGTTCAACATTCAATTAAACTCTTGTTCTTCCTTTACAGCCCCAAGACTTATGAAATATGACGCATTGTAAACATCATTTGTTGTTTGTTATGACAGCCGCTGCTTGGTTTGAGTGATGTTGTTGTTGTGGAGGAGCACCACCAATCATCCTCACCCTTGAATGTGAACATGACCTCTCTCTCTCTCTCTCTCTCTCTACCTTGATGAATGGGAAAAGCACATTTAAGTCCTATTGGAGCTGGTTGTTTTCTATCACCTTGCATGCCCCCGCCATGACTGTCACTATAGGGCGATGTGGCTACATGCTACAAGAAGAAGAAGAGTTTAAGACTTATTATACTCACCCTGCCCACCAGAACCGGGTCAGGTCCAGTGTACTCCTCAATTACGAAGAACTGATTCCAGACCCAACCTCGTTTGGACCTGTGGAGCACCTGCCCTTCCTTGCCCGCTCTTTGTTTGTGTCTATGCATCGGCAAGTGACCTACAAGCACAAAAACATCAATCCTGACATCAACACATGTCTTTCAACCAATACTATATTTTTCTTTTAACCGATTCGAGTCGATAACACATCTCCTGCAGGCTTTCAATCAATGTTTTACCGGTTAGAAGCAAAATGAGAGGGCTCATTTAGGTCACTCTGTGTTGAGTGAATTGATTCAACGCAACTGCAGTTCATTTTCAGAGAACACTTTCGATATTTATATTATATATATTTATGTTCAATTTTGATTGAATTCAAAAGCGGGTGGGAAGCAGTAATTCATGAACCGAGAGGCCCGCTTACTAATTATGGGTCACCAGTTCAAATCCCAGCTGAGAAAATGTAGGTGGGCGGTGTGAACGACACATTCTTCAACAAGTAGTTTTTTAGGTGGCTCGTCACAAGACACTTAACCTGTGTTTGCACTGAGCAGCTGCAGCGTGTAGCGTAAGGATGCCTTTATTAAAAAAAAAAAAAGGGCTAAGTAAATCTTTGCTATGTAAGTAAAGGTAAAGCAAAAGAAAGAGACTTGCATTAACATATTTCCCGGGTGATTAAACTGTAATTGGATAGAAGACAATTGCATAAAATCTCAGTGTAAATACACTCAAGATGCACTTAAGACCTGATTATCCAAACCGTCTTGGGAGATCTTTAGAGTATGAGATCACATTGTTGACAAAAAATGTGAATGTTGTGCTTTTCCAATTCGCAAATGTAAAGGGTTTGCAGCTTGGATGTTAAAATCTCTGTATCATAATTGTCAAAAATGAACTGTCAGGACTCTGAAGTACAAAGTGACTCATTCACAAAAGGAAATAATTTAGAGAAGGTTCAGTGTCGGTTTTAAAATATACAAATGAGAGGGCAGTGGTGTGTGTGACCATCTGTGTTTTGACACGGTTGTCAGTATTATGGAGCCAGATGTAGGAAACTTCCTATAACGTGGCACATGTTTAAGGATGCAACTAATGGTTATGTTTATTATATTTTCTTGGTCAATCAGTTAGTTGTTTGGTCTATAATGTTGATCACTGTTTCACACAGCCCAAGGTGCATTCTAAAATGTCTTCTTTTGTGCCAACCAACAGTCCACAAATATAGTTTACAGTTTGTATCAGTCTATTGTCATAGAGGACTAAAGAACCGTTAAATATTCACATTTAAGAAGTGGGAACCAGAGAAAATTGGCATTTTTTCTTAAAAAATGACCCCAAATGATTAATTGATTATCAAAATAGTGTGATTTTTTAACTAAAAGTTGCACCTCTACATTTGTTAATGGCAAATAACAAGTAAACATTTTTGCTTTTGTCATACCTGTATGTCTGTGTCTGTGGCCCCTTTGATCCACGGAAGCATTTCCTTTCCGGGTTCCTGACGCAACACTACAGAGTGCAGAAACTCCCAGCAACACCAGGAAGGTCCTCAGCAGCCCGAGGCCCTGCCGCTTCATTATCAGCGTCACCATCTTGCCCGACCCGAGCAACCGTGCACTTCACTCCGCCCTCCTACTTTCTGGTTCCTCTCAGTGGAGCTCCGCCCCCACTGAGTTGATATACTGTTTTTGCTAACAAAATGTTGTTGATGAACTTCCTAGTTCATTAGCTAAGATGTTGCCTGTTGCCGCGGAAACTCATCACCGACTTTCACGTCACTGCCTTTCTTCTCGTTTTCTTCTTCTTCTTCTGTCTCACAGTTGGTTCACTCCCTCTCTCCTCTGATCACACAGCCTAAAAGAAAGCAGAGGAGAAAGCAGCTTGGTCAATGACAGTCTAATTGAGCAAATTTACATTTCGTTTAATAAAACTTTTGCCTTGTAAACAGATTAATCTTTATAAAAGTTATGTGTTTAACACTGACAGCAAAAAACAACACGAACAGTTTAGTAATCATTCTTTGCTGTCTGTTATGGAGGCCGATGTTCATCGACCACAGTTGGAGATCTGACTTCTTAAATGGTTGTCGTGTTGATTAGGACATTGTTCTAATCAGCCAGACAATGTTGTCTGTAAACTCATTAGCTTTAATTCAATTAGACAGAGACTGATTCAGTGTGGGAGGTACAGCTCATGCACGACATCAGGTCGCTCTACGGCTCTGTTTGCAGCCCTTTCGAATGCAACAAAACAACATAAAGCAAACAGGAGAATGTACTGAAGTCATTAAAGTCAGATACTGTATCACGACTCTCCCCCAAACCCCTTTAAGTGGCTTTCAATTTGATCCATTAAACAGCACACTGATCACTGTACAGGCGATGATTCTGGCATCTATAGCGAACGAATCAGCGTGAGGAGACAAAATCTGATCCGTCCGTCAACAGCTCTGAACTGTGAAGTAAGAAGCTGCTTACTCATTACGAGCAACTCTAGATGAATGTCAGCGAATGTCAATAAAAGTGGAATTTTAATGACGAGTCTTGGCATATGAGCTTGTTGTGAAATGAATTTGTTGAGAGCAATGAAGGAATAAATCAAATGTTGCCACCATCTAGTGAATAGAGGACTAGAGTTGATTCGACCTCTAGCTGCTATGTAAGAGGTCATATGCTTTACTCTGCTGTAATTCTAACCTACGTTTTGATTGCTTCGACAGAACGGAGCTGGCATGCTTGGCTCCTGCTGTCAGCTTTTAGTACCAACAAGTCCCAGGTCATTTGTCAATCCCTGTCAAAAAACTTTTTTCCTGATCTGCTACCCTCATGGTTATGGTCTCATCAAGTTTAGGAGTTAAGACCATTAAAGCCACTTGGTTACGATTAATGAAAGTGTGTGGTCTTCATAAGAGGAAACCAGTGTTAAATATTGGTGAACCCCTATGTTCAGACACTTTGCATGTCCAATCATGAAACCTGAACCTTCTCCCGAAAACTTTATGCAGCAGTATAACAATGTCATACTACTGTGCAATAAACAACAAATGCTGTAGTTTTTCACTTCGATTTAAGAGGTTGCTTGTCAGGAAAATGTAAAGACAGTAAACAACGCAGAGTGACTGAAAATATGGGAAAGAGAACAAAGAGAACAATGTGTGATAAATTATTTGGCTAAATTCAAGCTGAAGGCATTAATAGTTATGTTGTATGATGGTTAGAGCATCAGGATGACCCCCATTTAGCTGTTTTGACTTTTGTCAAGGTTAAACTTGGAATAGAAGGTCAGACAAAATGCAAGAATATTTACTTGGATGCAAATTTGGAAACAGGTTCACCTAATTATACTTCACTCAAGGCAATAAAGCCAATTCAATAACCTACACTCACATCTCTACTGTATGTCAGATATGTCTTTTCCAGCCTAGTGGTGATGTATTGATACATCATTTGCACACTGCTGAACCTCCAGTGAACTGCCATAATGGCACCTGACATGGTCGACAGGAGATTTGGGACATGACTACACATCTTCCGTGTTGTATTCCACACGTGTCTCTCTACCGCAAAACACAGAGAGTAACTGTGTGCACAAATCCCTTTACAACAACAACAACAACTACACATTCATTTTCTAGCTGTAGCTGGGCAGATTTTTTGTGTTTTTCTGTGTTCTGTTATCTTCTGTCTTGACCTGTACTCTGCTTTTCTTTTCCTGGATGGACCATTTTTAAAACAATGGTGTGTGTGTGTGTGTGTGTGTGTGTGTGTGTGTGTGTGTGTGTGTGTGTGTGTTAATATTCAATAGCTCAGTAGATGAGAAAATTCCCTCAGGGCTCATTGGCTGCTGTTGACCACATGATCAGCCAACCAGGCAGTGTTGACAGTTAATCCCATAGTGGCTCATCATCTGGCTAATTGTCCTTGAGTCTTCAGATTGATATATATATATATCTGTTTGTGTATCTGTGTATATGTGTTTGTGCCTGCTACAGGAAGATGGCCGCTTGACAAAACATATCTGGGATTAAATTGAAATGACCTTGATAAAAAATTAAGGATTGAAGAGAAATCTGTGAGAAATTGAGATAACAAAGACCAAAGCAGAAGAGAGAAAATAGAAGAAGAAGACATACATTTGTTAGGAGAATCTTTCTCAGCTTGTCAGCATTTTACCCAAAACTATATTAGCTCAGATAAAGAACTGACAGTTTAGAAATGTATAACTGGCTAAAAAACAATTTATAACAAGACAATAAACCAAAACTCAGAAATATCTTTTTCTTTGAAGTTGTTACTTGCAGGTGAAATCATTTGTGAATTTGAACAGAGAACGAGCTAAAAAACTTCAAAGAAGTCTTAAAAACAACACCGACACAACAATTATCAACCCTGACGTGCACTGGTTGTGACACCTGCTACGCAGAATCTATTAACAGCCTCTCAAACTGTCACTCTTGTGTCAGCGATGAAGTGTCAGCTTTATTTATAAAGTAAAAAATAAAGCAAGTCCAAAATAAATTGCTTTCACCAATAACTCTGATATCCTTCTACTGGTCATCTGTCTAAAAAACTGTCAGTAATGTGTCAAGTGAAATGCATAAAAAAACAGTAATAATGAAACAGATTGATAGCAGCGTATGGAGTGACAGCTCCGAAACACTCAGGGTGACTGTGAATATCATATCGTGGGACTTGCTTGATGACAATGAAATGACTGTGCTGTCACATTCAAATTAAGCAAAAACGCTAGAAAACGATTTTTTTTCTCTCGCATGAGATGGAGAACTAGAAACACGACGTGAAATTTCCCATCAGTTTCTTTTTTATACACTCAAAGAGAGACACGTTTTCGTAGGGTTTGGATACGTCTGTCAAAAGCATCACCAGCATTTGATGATGGATTGGGAATCCTGGACACATAGTTTCGGTCTAATATTCTTTTTTTTTTGATTTACTGATATTCCCGATGGCTGAGAGAGAGCTTAACAGAGAGGAAGAGAGAAAGAAATGGAGACAGAAAATGCAACAGAGAAACAGACAGCAATAATGGCTCCCCGGGGCAAGCATGCCTTTTGGCCAGACCACTTCCTCTGTCAGAATACATGACTCAAGAGTCACATTAGAGCAGAGAACAGCATATGTATGTGTGTGTGTGTGTGTGTGTGTCTGTGTGTGTGTGTGTGTGTGTATCAGTCCCTTGGGCTGGTAGCGATGCTGTGAATTCATGAGTCAAGTGTTGGACTAGACTACTGTGATTCATTGGCTAACATTAGAGGGTAGCTACACAAATAGTGTGTGCGTGCGTGTGTGTGTCAAGCAGAGGTCAGAGCAGTAGGGTTAAAAACGAACCCCCCGCTGGCTGTCGTCTCTTTACTGACTGAACAATCACACCACATGTGTGTATATTCGTGTTTATGAATAACTATGACTATTGATTTGAGGGCGTCTGAATGCGCCTTTAAATACATGTGATGGTTTGCATGTGACTGTAAGATGTATGTGAGCGAGCATCTGTATATGGGTATGTTAGTCTGTGCGCGCCTGTGATTAATTAGCTTTCATTTTGGTTTCATCTGGTATGTATTTGGTTTGTAAGTGAGGTTTATCTTCTAAAAACAGACATGCATTTCCTACCAATCCTCTTTTCTTGCACCGGGGTAAGATGATGTGTAGGATACACTCAAAGTTAAGAAGTTCTTTTAGATTTAATTATAATTTCCTGGTATTGACTGACAGTCCTGTAATCTCCTTCATCCGTCCTGTATTCCTTTACTCTGCTCCAAAACCTGTTAGAATATGGAACGTATGATGATTAGCAAACAGTCACTCTAATCGTGTTTAACAGATAATCTGGGTCTGCAGTGAATGATTGTTTGAATAGGAAAATAGCAGTTGGATAGAAAAACGCATTGCTTTTTTTTTTGTCATGCTGTCTTTTTTCTCTCTCAGGATGTGTATCTTGCTGTGCCTCTTCAGTCAGAGTAAGAGCTGTAAATCTGCAATCACAGTGATTATCTCCAGAACCACAATAAAGCAAACAGATGTATTTCACCACCTTTGAATAATTTGGAGACTATTTTTTTTTTTTTGGCTTCTCTAACTTTCTTTTATGGCACCTTTCCATTCTGTCTGTTCTGGGTTTTTTTTTTTACTAGTCTGTTTCTTCAACCCATTATCTAAGTTTTATTTTAGGTTGCACAATCCGATGTGTACGATCAAAGGTTGTGGTTTTAATTTCTGGAAAGTTCCACGTGTCGTCTGCAGTAACAAAAAAACTCTTCAGACGTTGTGGGAGGGTTGTCTGAAAGCTGTTTAAATGAGTCAGACTAAATAAAACTAACATTTTTTTTGAACGTCATTTCTCAGAAACTGCATGACAGTGTGAGAACTTTTTCTTACACACTGTTTCCAAAAAGATATGAAGTCCTACTGGGATCAGCTGTGGAAAAAAAAAAAACATCCATGTGTAAATCTGCACTTAGAAATCTGTGCGCACGGTTTATAAACTGCACTCTCAGATTCATAATCTGTGCCCTCGAATTACGAATCCATGCCCGCGGATTTGTAAACTGTGCCCTCGGATTTGCAATCCATGTGCTCAAACACAATTGATTGTTAACAGGAAGTTGCTCACTTAATGTTATATTTCCAAGACTATGTGACTGAAGATATTTAATATGAAATAATCACTCTTGATCATTCTCATCATAGTCTTCCTCAGTTAATATTGACCCATGTCATCCAATAAAGCCCTCCGACATGTGTGTGTGTGTGTGTGTGTGTGTGTGTCAAAATCGTAATCAGTTTGAAATAAATTACAGTATTGTAATGGATAACGCGAAGCGGACTGGCTTTGTCTCCATAGCAACGGTGGCTGAGGATAGCATTCCGCTATCCAAAACTGAACAAAAAAAATAAATAAATAAATAAATAAAAAATCCGTGGGTATGGTTTCGTAATTCGAGGGCGAGGATTATGAATCCGAGAGTACAGATTTATACATGGATCTTCTTTGTTCTCAGCTGACCCCGAGGGGTGGGGGTGGGGGGGGGGGCTCCGTACAAAGACAAACCTTTTCAAAAAATCATTTCCAGGTCAAAATGCTTCTTAAAACCCAGATTTCAATAAACAATGTTTACCAAACATAAGTTGGATTATCATTTAAACCATTCTGATTCATTGAACTCAATCTCTCTTTCTCTCTCTAAGACTTGACTGTTAAACAACAACAAGGGCTGTTTTATCGTTTTCTCTCTCTCTCTCTTTCTATTACTCCCAGTCTATATCTACCTCTCTCTATCCCTCGGTCTTCCTATCAGTCTCTCAGCACTCCCTCTGCCGGTGTCTCTCTCAGGACTGTGCTTTCATTTCTCTCTCTCTCTCTCCTCGGTGAGCCAAACCTCCAACAATCAGCAGCTATTAAAATAACATTGGAAAATGCCTGGAAACTATATAGAGAAGAAAACGGACTTGACCCCTCTCTTTTCCCCCCTCCGCTCCAACTTTCTCTCTCTCTCCGTCTCTCTCTGTGTGTCGGTAGTAATAAAGGTGGTTCATTCATGTATGAATGTGATATATATCCCCGTCTGTCTCGGCACACTGTGTGTCATTGTGTATTATACGTACCTGTGTGTGTGTCCTTTCTTACTTTTTTCCCCCTGTCTCACATATTGTCAGTGTCAGGGATGTGAAGGCAAACAATGGTCTTACTGTACCTTGTCTGCACAATGTGTACAAAAGGAATAATACATATATGAGGAATGAAAGAGAAAGGATGGGAGGGTGGGGTTATATTGTGATTTTTTTCCCAGTGCAGCCTCTTTTCTTTTCACATTGGATAAGGCCCTTCAAACATAGACTTGCACTGATCTTGAAAGCCAAACATGATCCCACATCATCCCCACATTCATCTACAAAGCAAAGCTGCAGGTGTTTATTATTTAATAATTTGGCTTTGTCAGGTGTTTTTTTGGAGAGATTTTTATCCATTAAGCTGGTACGTCTCAAAGGCGGATTTTCACTTCTATCCCTGTGAATATAATGGATTTTGACCTTTACAAACAATGGCAACAAAGTGGATTTCTGACTCATTCAACCCCTTCGTTACACAATTCAAATGCTGACACACATTTGGCAGACCGCTGTTACTGTGGTGAAATGACCACAGTGAACATCAACAGTCCCCGAGCCATGGAACTAAAGGATTATGTCTGAATTAGCTAAGCGGCCGACATGAACAGGAAATGGATGTAGAATGTGTTGCTTGTTCCCACAGCGCAGCCTGAAGGCGACATTTGTCCCCTCTGTGTTCTCACTGCCACTGTATCATCGTTTGTTCCTGCCACATTGGTGTCATTTGGCATGGTGGCGAGTCTGTTCTGACATGAACCGAGATGGCAGTGCAGCAGGGGGATTGTGGTACATTGAGTTGGTTTGGACTTGAATTTATTCGAGGCGTTGGAATAAGAAAGCCGAGATTGGAATAAATCTGTATTTTTCAGAATCAGAGCGAGAAGTGACATAACTGTTTCGTCATCATTGCATTGGGAGTTGTTATAAGGCTTAAAGCCATTTACAGTAAATGAACCAGTATAGGTTTAAGCTCTTGCCTGAGGACATGCACTCGATGACACCTCAAACACACAACGACCGCCTATTTCCAGGGCCAAACCTGTAACCCTTCACTCACACGAGAGTTCCTCCAACCACTGGACCCCTCTTCAACTCTACACACTATTTGAACCAGATGGGATTTTTTTTTTTTTTTCATGTTTATGCTGGGATGAGAAAAGGGGTCATGTGAGGTTTATAATGAGATTTTCTGTTACTGTAGAAATCCACTCCTACTCTCCAAAACAAATCCCCGAGCTACTCTGCTGTAGATGCAAAGCTGTGGAGTGTAAGGGCTTTTTTTTTTTTTCTTTTTTTTTTCTTCCTCCTTTCTTTTTTTAACGTCTGGTTCCTTCAAGTGATATGTTCTGCAAGAGAGATTTGATAAGACGAGGGGCGGGTGAAATGAGCCAACCAAAGAGTGAGAGGGAAGGAGGGGAGAATGAGAGAAAGACTAGCAAGAGAAATAAAGACAAAGAGCGTTCATGTTTCAGTCTCAACGACTGTCAAGTGAATTTTACACAACTTTTGAGATGTTGCAAAGATTTACCCTTCAATGGTGTTTGTTTCCATCTGCTGGGTGGAAGCAAATGCATTAGATTTCTGACAATTATGGTGAAATAAAAATACACCAAAAACTATAGATTAGTTAAGTAGTGATCATCATATTTACTCCTATCAGATATACGATAGGGTGGAAAACTGACTGCAGGGTGAAGGATTGAGAAGACATAGAGGAAGGCAGAAAATTAAAAGACACAAAGATGTACTGACGGACGGGGAGTCGAAGTATTAAAGTTCACTTTGGGTGTCTCGTTTCGGTGGCCGGCTCTTTGTGGTCTGTTAAAAGCTTAAAAACAGAGCGGTGCTGAAAACAGACACCCGGCGTTTAGCTCACACCATGAAACCTGAGGCTTAATTGCCTTTCAATTAGAGGAACTAATAGGTCTGTGTGTGTGTGTGTATGCGCGCGTGTGTGTGTGTGTGGTGAAGCGCGATTACAAAGAAAGCGCTGCTAAGCTTTCTCAGCATTCGTGAAAATAGGTATTAATGAGGCTTGCAGCACCAACACACACACACACACACAAACACAGATCCACAGTTACTGCAAAGTTAGTCTTTGCAGTGCTTGTGTGTGTGTGTGTTTGTTTGTATACATGTGTGTGTGTTATGTGTGGTATGAATTTGGTAGCGTGTATGTGAGAAAGAGAGAGTGTATGTATATGTGTAGAGGTTGCTGATTCCTGTTAAACCATTTGTGAAATTCAAGTGCTAATTACCACCCGCAAGACCCCACGTCTGCTGTTTTCACACACACACACACACACACACACACACACACACAAACACACACACATTACACACACACACACACACACACAATTTCTTCATGTAGTAATCTCATCAACCTCAATTTAACATCATCCGTATCCTTTTACATGAGACCGAATGAAGTACTAAATGTTCTAGTGCTGTTTAATGTCCAGAACATAGAAATCTAGATTGTATAATCTAATCTTAGTCAGACTGAAATGATGTGGAAGAGAGTGAAATGCGTGAATCTAGGGATGCAAATTTTGATCGATCTTGTATACTTTTATCCTGAATCTAATAGGGTTGCAACTAATGATTATTTCCATAATCTGTTTATCTGTTGATTATTGTCTCTGTTAATCGGTTAGTTGTCTGGTCTTTGATTAATGGTTAAAAATGTCGATCACTGTTTCCCAAAGTTCAGCGTGCGATCTAAAATGATTTATTTCGTCCCGACCAACAGTCCACAACCCAAAGATATTCAGTTTACTATCATTTAAGAAGCTGGAACCAGATAAATATTGTATTTTTTCTTTAAAAAGTACTTAGTTGGTGATTAATTTTCTGTTATCGACTAATTGATTAAACGACTTGTGGTTGCAGCTGTGGAATCAAAAGCACATAGTACACAGTCCCAGATTTCTATAATACCAGAGGTCAGTGAAAAACGGGGTGGTTATAGGATGAAACACCACCAGTAGATGTGGAGGGGACCACCATTAGTCACCACCAAATCCTGTCACCTGTTATCCATCTCTGTAAAGGTAATGTGCTTTGTGTCGTGGAGCTTTAATAGGTTTTAGGTGATGGAGCGAACAGTCTGAAGAGGATCAGTTCCCTCAGCGAAGCAGATCTGTTTCCCTTGGGGAGACACAGAAGCATCTCCCATGAGGAAACGGATGTCCTTATGTGGATCGTCGTGAGCCAATATGGACTCACTTCGCTTGGAAGGTGATAAGTACAGTTGTGAGTTTCAGGTCAGGTTAGTGATTTCAGGAAAAGAGCCAAATACTCACAAGGTTCTGCTGTTTTCTGTGGACAGGTGGTGATTAAGATGTGTTTTATCATTTTCTCATTTATATTTCTCTATATTTATCTGGTTACATACAGTATATTTTGTTCTTATGGGCCATTTTGTTTCTTTCTTCAATACAGTCACCCATAAGAAACATTCATGTCTCTGCCCAGTTGCCGCAGTTACAGTACAATCAAGCAGCCCTGCAAAGCCGCCCCACACTAAACTGATAAAAACCTGCATGAGTCTCAGAATTTATCTGTAAAAACTTTTAATGCTGTTGTTCATCATTTGTGATGTGAAAACGTCAAATTTCCACAGAGTTAGAGAAATAAAAAGTGTGCATCCTGGTATTAGTTTGGTCATAAAATCAGCATGGAGCGTCTCCTGCTGGTGGCTGACGGCGCTGTCAGCTGAAGAGTCAATCACACTGGATGGTTGAGATACTGGGACGCGTCTGGTTAAACAGTAGGTTGCCAAACCAGGCGAGAATGACAGGTGCACACACAATATCCACTTAATCACATAAGACAGAAATAAAATAAACGACCAACTCTGAGTTAATTTGTGTATTCTTAGAGACTATTTGCTAGCCATTTCTTCATCACCTGCTTAAAATTTCTCTCTTCTACTTCAATGAGTTTCAGCACTACTGGAAGTTTATTCCATTCAGTTGCAGCTGTGTATAAAAAAAGGTATTTTTGCCTATTGAACTCTTGAATCTAAAAATAGTAAAAAAAATCTGTTCAGCTGCCTCTTGTTACATAGTTGTGGTTGCCTCTGAAGCGATTAAAGTCATTGGACAGATATTTGGGGACCTCATTATGAACAATTATATGGGAAAGTCCCAACTTGAATTGAATGACTCTTTTCTCAACTGGAAGCCATTTAAGTCGTTGAAAATATGCTGTAACACAACACTGATTTACTTGTTTTAGACCGTCTAGAGTTTATTTTTGATGCGCTGTGGTGTCCTGTCAAACCAGTAGGTGGCGGTATAGACAAAATGACATTGAGCTAACGCTCCAACTTACATCTTTAGAGTTGATCTATCCAACAAACCTGATTTTCTTGCCAAGCATTAAGTCTTTTAGCAGATTTTAGTGAGGGCTTTCATGGCCATGGCCTCCCCCTGATACATGTTTACATCCTAAGTACTGTCACTGTATCCTTACCTAAAATAACAGTCGCTCCTACCTTTACCTTCACCACTGGGGTCTTTCCCAGTTTACTTCTGGATCCAAAAAGGATGGCCTCTGTTTTCCCTCGGTGTAGAGACAGACAGTCGAGTCCCAACATTTTGAAGCTCCTCGACTCAAAGACTTTTCCACACGACTTTATGAGAGACAAGAATAGCTGAATCATCCGCATAGGACACTCCCTTGAGGGACCCCACAATTGATAGTTTCAGCTTTGGAAAATGTCCTATTGGCATCCATGATCTGTGTCCTTCCAGAGAGGTAAAACTTGACCCATTTTATGGCCAACTTGCTAAACCTCATGGTCTTTAGCTTAAACAGCAGAATACCATGATCTACAGTATCAAAGGCCTTTTGAAGATCTAACATGACCATTCCACAGAAATTGCCTGCATCAACCTCCTTTCTGATGCGGGCCGTTAAATAAAAAAAAAGGCAGGTTTCGGTGGAATGGGATTTTCTGAAACCTGACTGTAGTTCATATAATATGTTGTGACTCAGTAAGTATGTATTTATCTGTTCATGTATGATCTTTTCTGCGACCTTGGAAAGGACACTTAAAATTGAAACTGGTCTATTATTCCCTTTATCAGACTTATTACTCTTCTTATAGAGAGGAATGACTCTTGCACTCTTGAGATCTGTTGGTACCTTCCTTTGCTCTATAGAGAAATTGATTAAATGGGCTACAGCGGGTGTAATACGCTCTGTTGCATCCCTTAGGAACCTGGCAGGTATATTATCCAAACCTGTTGCTTTATTGAAAATCAGTTCATTCAGTCTCTTAAGGACTATATTCTCTGTTACTCCGTTAAAAGAAAATGATTCAGCTTGAAGCCCTTGTTGAGAATAAAAGCTTTGTACCTGCGTTTCTCCATATAGACCTGGATGACAAGAGAGATCCTTTACCTTTACCAGACTGTTGATGTAAAGTATGAGTTCACTTTTAACTGATGTAACTTCACCATTAATGTCCAGACTAAAACTATTGGGTTTGGCTTTTAGTCATTTGCTGTATCCCAGATTTCCACAGCTTGTGTGAGTCATTTCTGTGTTCAATTACTTTTTCACATAAAAAAAAAAAATTTTTTTTGGCCTGTTCACTTCATTTCTTGATCTCTTATATTGCAAAAAACTGGACTTCCCTGGTTTTCCTAAAATGTGTAAAGCTTAAATTTCTTAACCCGATCAATTTTAAAATGTCATCCCTTACTCAAGGCTCAGTCCGCTGTTTGATTCTGATAATCTTAATTGGAGCCATCTTATCCACTACTTAAAAAAAAAAGATTTAAAATACATCCAGGCTTTATCAACATCACCGCATTTCAATACAGTGAACCAATCTGCTTTGTTCATACTCTCATACTCCAGGAGGATAACACGACACTCTGCGTCGTGTTATCCTCCTTAAGTATTTAGGTCATTTACAGACAAGGATCTGTAAAACTTTACAGCCTGTCATGCTGTCACCCTGCATTACTCTGTGTATAACGACACGCCTAAAACAAAAGGCAGTGATTCGACTGACAAAATGCGAGTCGAATCAGAGGCTTACGGACGGCAACTTTCAGCGGGCGGCCAGAATTACAGAAACAGCCATTCCTACAATTAAGAGAAAGAAATTAGTAACGAGTAATTTCTCCAACATTGCTACTGGCACAACAAAAAAAAAAAAGCTGTGGCATGTTATGCTAATTTGAAGAATGCTAAATAAACAAAGCCGATAATGAAGAAGACAAACAATGTGCTGACAACACACACAAAGTTCCATTTGTTGCATTCAGCTAACTAGCACCTAATTAACTCTCTAATTAACTGCCATTGTTGGCTTTGGGAACTCTAATTCACACACGGAGCTAAATCATTCTCTTTAAAGTACTTTATTTCATATAAATAAACAGAGTTTACATGTGTATTTTGAGAACATTTTTGTTTTGCTCGTTTTGATTAGCTACCTCAATTACTGAGAATCATATGGAAATCATGTGCAATTTGTGTTAAACGCACAATATGTGGAATCATGAGTATTTTTTCTGCTACTGAGATAGAGATTGCGGTCTAAAATAATTTGTGAAACATGTTCTGTTCCTTTTAATAGATTTTCTAGGGCTGGTTTTCTTTACTGTTTTACATCACTGTGACAACGGTTCACCTCTATAAAGACAGCTGCCAGATGATTTCATATCATGCATTCATCAAAGCCCAGCTCGATTTCAACACACAACCAGTTATTTCCCACATGGAGAGAATGGTTGCGTGGTTAAACCATTGCATCATTCATCATTTATATATATATGTTGAAAATAATCGCACAGAAAGTCCACACAAAGATTTAAACTGTCACCAACGTCCTCTTTGTATAAGAAGCTCAGACAATTAATTAGAGGAAGAGAAAATGTGTTTCCGTTGCAGTGAAACATAATGAAAACATAAACAAAGCCGGTAATGGGGTGAGTGTTTCAGCAGGGTGTGTCAATCTGCTGTTCCTGCTTTGGCCTTTAAATTTGTAAGGAAATCTTCCTGGCTGAAAAAAACAAGCTGATGACCGAAACAATCAGCGCTCTGTGTTCTTTAAAATGAGCGGCTGAAATAAGACTGTAAAACAACGGGTGAACTGATGAGATGCAGTTAAGCTCGAGGCAAGACAATGCAGCTCTAATTAGCCTGCTGACCACTGTATAGACTATTGGTTTGTCCGGGAATGTCGTCTTTATGAGATTTAACTCCGCGACTATCAGGCCTTTCACTCAATTGGACTGACGGACTCCACATTAGTGACGTTCACAGTTGATTACGGTGAGTAATCTCCAAAAATGCTCAAGATTAGAATTAAAAGTGAAAATTTAAAAAACGTGTTGGGTAAAAGCTGTTAGAATTGACGTTAATGGAAACCTTATGAATGCGGCGTTGAAGGGCATCCTTAAATAACTGGCCATTTAATTATTCCTCTCTATCTTGCTCTGTCCTTCTCTTTCTCCCTTTCTGTTGTTTATTTTGTCTTTTTCTTTTACTTTCTCCTGATTTCTTTCTCTTTTTTGTCGTTGTTGTCACAGTCCACTAAGATCCGTCGCACAGTTTTGCATCACAGTGGTAGAATTACAGTGTCAGTAATGTGGAAAACTTTTAGAATATAAATGAATAGTGAACACACAGTGCTGCAGAAGATCACAGGTATGTATTTTTTTTACAGACGCAGCCAGACATTTTCTTGGCCTGCTTTCATAAATGTCCAAAATCGTCTTCTTCGTGTGTGTGTGTGTGTGTGTGTGTGTGTGTGTACACATTCACGCATTGTGAATGAATGAAAACGACTCACTGGGGGACATGTGCGGTGGTTCAGAGATCACAGTCACACACACACACTCTCCATCACAAGAGATTCATGACTGTGTCACTAAACCTTTTAAACTGAGAGAGAGAGAGAGAGAGATAAAAAGACAGATGAGTATGACAGGAGATATGCCAAGACAAACACGAAAAGAAAGGAAGTCATCGGGAAAAGATCCCACTCAATCATAAGAGTAGACACACACAAACACACACAATTCCTGGAACAGGAATAATGGGGCTGAGAGGAAAGTTTGAGGAATTTATGCTATGGAAAAGCAAGCATAACCTGAGACTCACTATGCCTCTTGCCTACTCTGTCTTTCTCACTCCATTTCTGTGTGTGTGTGTGTGTGTGTGTGTGTGTGTGTGTGGTTTTGAGCTATAGCCCCTAAGGGAGGGAGAGAAGAAGAGAGGTAGGGGGGCAGGAAACGGTGGCGTCTGGAATTGATTTGAGGCTAAAGGAAAAATAAAATACTTGAGATTCTTAAAGGCTCGGGGAGCAGGGACAGACAACCACAAAAGAAAATGAAGAAATGAAAGAAGGGAGGAGAGAGAAAGAAACGAGTGAGGCCACAGAACCACAAGGAGAAAAAAAAAAAGAGAAAGGGTACATAAAGCAAACATAGAAGAAGCATTTCTACTTCTGCACTAAAGTCTGGTGGCTGTGAGGTCGCCTTAAGTACACTCGAGCTATACCGAGCTTAGGTGTACCTCGTCAAAAATGTAACAGCACAAAGGGTTGTTCAGGCCACTTGGACATTGTGAGAATTGTGATTGTTCTGCCTCGGCCACTTTGCAATTCTTTGTTACCAGTACTGGTTGTAGATGGAGAAAACAACAGTTGAAGGCCAGTAATAAGGACCAGCGACTATAAAATGTCTACAAATAATAAAAAACTGAACTGAACATCTTAGAGTTCATGGGGACATCTTCAAATGTCTTGATATTCAGTGTACTATCATGTATGACACAGAAAATATTAAAATATTCACATTTGAGAGGCTGAAACCAGCAAATTTGGGGCATTTTTGCTTATAAAACTTATTAATAACTTGTTCAAATTGCTCAATTTATTCATCATACATAGCCGATCTTCTAATCGTTGCATTTCAACTTGAGATATTCCAAAATATCAACTTGGGCACCAAGTTTGCAGCAGTGCCAATCAATGAATGAGGCCATATGAAGGAATATAAATCAGTTGCTTCGTCATAACTATGCAGCAGTTAGATTTTAAACTAACTAGCAATAAGATCCTATAACAGCACAAAAAGAAAGCCAAGTAAAGCATGTTTAGCCAGTCAGCGTTAGAGGATCATTTGGAGAATTTCTTATTTCAGCCTTGCAGTCAAGCAAAAGCCCTTAAATATGATCAAAAACCAATGTGATCATGAGGGGTTTCCACTGGCAAACTTTTACTCTGGTTGGAAACCTCTACTCTGGCTGACTTTTCAAATGATATCACATTAATAATAAAATCAACCTTCAATGCAGCGCTTTTCATGTGAAAACTGTAAATCACTGCGCCGCGGAAGACCAGCAAAATTGCCATTAACTCATCAGCGGGAAACACGTTCATCTTATTAGCGAAGCTCGTTAAACCGACCGCAAACAATGATGAACGCTGTTGTGTGTTATTGGCCCCATGCAACAGTTAAACAGCTGCCAAACCGCCACAGATGGAGGAGAGAAAGACACAGGTAGAAAGAATTTACGCTGACTTCCAAGTCCTACGACAAACAAGTGAAATCACGAGGAAAACGAACGGGGGACGGGGCCCACGGTGGCGGAGAAAAGAAGAGATCGACCGGAGAGTATTGGAGAGAGAGAGGAGAGAGGAAGAAAGAGAGCAACAGAGAGGGATTTGTGTCCAGCTAGGTTAGCCATGTGTGTTCATGCTTTATCGAGCTCAGTGAGTCTGTTCCAACATGATGAATAGAGACTAAAGATATTAGAATATGAGACAGAAAGAGAGAGAGAGATATCAAAAGGAGGCTGAGAGGATAGGAGGGTGGAAATCCTCTTTTTTTCCATTCTTCCCCAAAGAGAAATGAGAGAGTTAATCCTCAGAGGCTTACATTTGTTTTTTCTCTCTCTATCTCTCTGTATTTCAGTATCTGTGCCTTCCGACACTCCCTGCTCCCTCCTGATCTTTGCTTTTCCTCCCTCTCGTTCTCTCTGTTTTTCTGCTCTCATTCTGCTGTTAACCATCATCCATATTTGCATCTCTTCTTCTTCCTCTCTCCCCCCCCCCACAACTCCTTTCATTGTTAAATTCCCTCTGTCTCTGAATCCCTATCATTCCCTCACTCTCTTCCTCTCCTCTTCCGTCCAACCCTCTGATTTCTTGCAGGGGTTTATGGGTTTATGATGCATGGTAATCTCACCACAAACACATTCATCTGCTCACTCTTTGTCTTTCCTTTTTTTTTCCTCCCCTCCTTTTTTGCTCACTAGAGATTTGAGCTGTGTGATGATGCTGATGGGATATTTACATTTGATTTGTGCATACAGAATGGAGTGAAATGTATAGAAAGAACAGAAGAGGCCAGAACGGGAGCAAAACGGAGCGATGAAATGCAGAGCAGAGCAGAGTAAAGAAGAGCTCAACGAGAGGAAACAGAGCAGCGAATACAAATTCAGAGCACAGCACCACAGATAAAGACCAAAGCAGAGCAGAGCTGAATTAAAATGAAATATGTGGATAAGGGAAAAAAAAAGTCTTATCTGATTTTAAAATCTCTTTAAAAAAAGAGAAATCTATCTATCTATCTATGTATCTATGTATCTATCGTCCTGTTTTTTGTCTAAAAAGCAATAAAATGTATCACATATTGGTCAAAATCTATTGTTTGTCTAGTTTATGTGGAAATCCAGTGCAGGTGGCTTTGTGGTGGTAGGCTTGGTTGATCAAGCCAAACCTGTAATGTCATACTGGAGGATAACTCCATATCTTACATCCTTTGAGCCCCTCAAAAAGCAATTTCCCTCCATTCTGAAATGTCATTTTCTTCTGATAGCAGATCCCTTAAGCTTTAAAATTAAACATTTTTACCTGATTTCATCACCCTGTGTTCCCGAACCTCTGATGATTACATCATCACCTGTGTAGCTATTTTATAAGCCAAACATCTAGGACAGATTTCTACACAGAATCAAGGCTGCGACAGAGACGAACATCCCATCACCCCAAAAGTAAGACTGTAGGTTGACCTTATTTGCCAAATGAAACTCTGATGTCACTTCTCCGCTCACAGGAGGAAGAAATCAAAGTTAAAGAAAGAAATGCAAACTGTATCTTAAACAGCAGGTGGTTTGCTTTTCTTCTTCTTGCTTATTTTAAAACACCGCAGACCCTCGGGGTTGGTAAATGTAAGTGTTTATTGACATGGCATTTCAAGATTTCCTGGGTACTGAAGTTCCAATTTTTTCATTTACCATTTGATTTAACCAATCTCTGAAGGCACCTAGTGCATAAAAAGGCAGAAAATGTCAGTGACTTTCAATTGTAAGTTTTCATTTAATGCCAGTGTTAGCGGAGGATTTCAAATTGCTAAATATTTTATGAAAGGAGACAACAATTTATGTCAAATGAAGCCATTTTATAAATGCATCAATCCACACAACAGCTTTGTCATTTTTCACTCCTTTGCCATCAAAAAGAAAAAAGACAAAATCCTCTCACTTTGGATTTTTCATGCAGTTGAAAATTATCTAAAGCTGAACAATTCTGTCTCCCAAAACCTCTGATATAATGTACCTCACACTCATTTTTAGGTATTAAGCTGATGCTCTTATTCAGAACGGTGAAAGGCTGAGTGCAAGAGTGGTACAAGCTTAAACCAGCACGTTGCAAACATAACAACAGACATCCAAAGAAGAGGGTGAAATCATCAAAGCCACAGTGAGGGTCCAGACAACATTTGCACTGACATTCTTCTGTTACCCTCAAATGACCCAGCATGATGAGAACTAATGGTGGTATGATCCTGCAAGTAAAGGCGAGGTGTTTTTATCCATGTAAGGATGTTGTTTCAAATATTCCTGGTATGACTGCTTGATATTTTCTGATGATTCATCCACTATTATCACACAAAAGATGATGGATGAGGATGGGAGCAGATAGCACATGGAAAGCAAGAAAAATCTCTAATTGAGTTAAGAACAGTCCACCAATCATAACCAAATCCAGTTGCTACCATCTTGCAAGTGCAATAATGTGACCAGCACTGGAGGAACAACTTTGGATCAGTCGAGGAGCTTGTGAAGATTTTTCGGAGTTCGGTGTCAGACTACTTCCTGGCATCCCAAACTGTCACTGTTGCAGCTCAGTGGATCTCTGAAATAATTTATTTGCATGCCAGTTCTTTGTGTTTGTGTGTGTGGGTGGGAAACGCTGTTGCCTTTAAAGCTCTCCCCAGGTTTTTTTTTTTTTTTTTTTTATTGATGTGTGCTTTTCTACATCTAGCTCTCAATCAGTCAGACTGCTGGGTAATCAATACTGGTAGAGGGCATTAAAACTTACTCTGTGTGTGTGTGTTTGTGTAAATCCCTGGGAAGAAAATCATCTCCTCCCTAATTCCTGCTCCTTATCTGTCCTCCCAGACACCCATCAGTGTCACATTTTTAAAGATATATGAGCCTGATAGTTTTAACAGTATTCTCCTACTCTACACACTTGAGAAAGGCTCATCAACGCTGTGTTGCTTCCTCTACTGACTTCATGTGTTAATACCGTATGTACACATTGCGACCTCCATCACTGCATCCTAGTATGTACTGCACATATACACAATCTACATGCAAAGCCGAAGCAGCAATGCAGCTTCTCATGTGAAATGAACTCTGATCTCAGAGAAATGTCAACTAATTCTTGACATTTTGCCATGACTGCTTTGCTGACAAGTGCGTGTCTTACTGAACCTGAAACTGGTATGTTGAAGATTGTTCAGCCTATGTGTGCAGCTCTGCTGCCAGAAAAGATTAATTCTACCAAGCCTCGAGCCTTTGGCTAGGGCAAAGCTCTTTGTTTGAACTACCTGTAAGCTGAAACAGAGCGTAATTTTGAAACTATCTCTCCATATCATAAAAACACAACAAGCAGAGAGAGAGAGAATGGGTGCTAGTCCTAATGTGCTCCTGCTGTCTCTGCGTGTGAAACTGGTATAGACTGAAAACACATGAGAAGCATAGCCCAGGGCCGCCATATACATGGACACACAACCACATAAACACCCACAGGACTGGGTGAATAAATCTGTTGTTTCTCTCAGCAGTAATAAGCCAAAATGAAAAGGCACTAATCTGAGAGAGAGAGACACAGAGATACACAGTGAGTGACTGAAGCCAAGTTTTCATCCCTGCCCATCCAAGCCCTGCCCCTGTACAGTGTTTTGGATTACGATGGCTTTCCCCAGTACTGGTCACTAACCAGTGATGTTGGTAAAGTAAATGACACTTTCATTTCATTATTCTCATACAGGCAGTAAACCTTTTTATATCAAAAAGCTGCAAACCTTCACACCCTTTCCTCTGATTTTTTTTTCTTTTTGTGCTTCAGTGACCTTCATCAAGACCAACTAACTGGCATTGCAGTTCAGTAACAAAACACAGTAGTTGATGGTTTGGCACAGAGTGCATAAGAGGCTGACAGTAGTTCCCCCCCTTTCTATTTATTCAATTGAGAACCGTTTTGAATCGATTCTGAATTGAATTGTGATATTTCCAAAGATTCCCACCCCTATGATACGTATCTGATGTTTTCTTTCTGTTGCCGTTTTTCGTCTCCTCGGTGGAGTGGAAGCTTGAGTGATCTTTAACTCACACACTGAGAGAGAGAGAGGGATGACGTGACCTGAAATTGGTTCAGATAAGCACTTTTGTTCCTTTTCTATCTCTTTCTCCACAAAGCACAGTCACACACACACACGTACAGACACACACATACACATAATCTCTTTGTCAGTTTGCCTGCCGCTGAGTTGTCACGGTGACAGAAGAGGTCATCTGGATGAATGCCTCCTATTATGGGATATGTGCTCAGATCCCGGTTTGGGGGTCAAAAGGTTAAACATCCAATCAGCACACAGCGTGGCTAAACCCTTTGAAACCGAGAATCATAATAAGTTACCAGCAGAATCAATAGATGTCAATGAGGACGCATTTCATAGGGAGCTACAGAACATAATCCAGGTAAAACCAGATGGAGGAAGAGCTTAAGTTTTCATTTATGTCTGACTGATATGAGTTTTTAAAGGACGACATCAAAGCCTTCAATAACTGATACTTTGTCTGTATTCAGTATGTATGAATTTTGACCATTCTTGTCACTTTGTTCTTGGAAAAGACCAAAACCAAATTATAAATTTCCCTGAACAGCATACTGACCAGTCTCACCACAACTAGGAATTCATTTGAGTTTGTCAAAGTATAGCTGCAACGATTAGCTGATTAATCCATTAGTCGGTCAACAGAGAATGAATAGGCGACTATTTTGATAATCGAATAATCATTTAAGTCATTTTTTTAAGCAACATTTGCTGGTTCCAGCCTCTCAAATGTGAGGATTTGAAGCTTTTCTGTCATACATGATAGTAAACTGAATATCTTTGGACTTTGGACTGTTGATTGGACAAAACAAGACCTTTGAAGATGTCTCCATCAGTTCTGTGAAATCATAATGGGCACTGACCACTATTTTATGACATTTTATAGACAAAACAATGAATCGATTCATCGTGAAAATAGTGTATGACACTCATTGCTTGATGTCTGTTTTTTAATAACGGGTGAATATGACCTAATAGGAATGCCAAAAGACATGGTGTGATGATATTACTGTATATTCATCACTTAAGAAATGCAAAATCTCAATATTTTACGTACACAGAATCATGAGAGGTGCGTTGGTCTTGGCGTTGGAAGAGTGGATGATTTAATTGTTACTATTAGCTTCCTTGATAAACGTGTTGCTAGAACTGTGTATTAATTTACTCGTCTGTCGTCGTCTGTGGCGTCACAACCATCAGTTCTTTCAGACTTCATCAAAAACAAAGATGTTTTTTTTCTTCTATGGTTCCTGTCTGACCTACTGTCTGCGAGTCTTTCTACCTATTTGTCTTTTTCCAGTTTCCAGCCTGCAGTTGAAGGATTAGAATGTGCTATTCTGAAATCGGCTCGTCAGCCTGCCAGCCACTGATAAGCACACTCAGGATCGATTAGATCTGCCTTTAATCTATTCAACTTTTCCAGGCGAACGGAAAAATGCTTAGTATGGGAGATGTGAGGTGCGCGATACGGTGACTTTGGGAACACGTGCCCAGAGGGCAAATGCATTGTAAGCCGCATTTTCAGCCATGAGATCATATTAAATATGCATTTTTACAAGTCCTCTTTAACAAGCTGCTTTAGGCAAATACAAGCAAAACAATTCTGAATCATTTTCTATTAGGCATGAAGGACAGAGAGTATTACCGAGAAAGACAGGCAAGAACGGGAAGATGTCTTTATTAAGAAAGAAGAAAAGGAAAAAAATAACTAAAACGAAATAATATGATGGAAGAGCGAAAGAATGAAGGAATGGCGAAAGATTGTGTCCTTTTACCCATCAATCCCACTTGCTCTCTATTTCTCTGAAAGAGAGGCAGCCAGTTTAACAGAATGCTAAATAGGCTAGCGGGGCCCGATGTGTCAACGCCAATTCACAGGCCTTTTGATTCCACACACACAAACACACACACACGCACTCACACACACACACCATAGAAAGAAATGTCAGAACGTACCTTTAGCTCATTACTGGTGTCAGATATGATGAGGGTTTTCTCCTCTGTGCGGCGACACAGATCTGCCTGAGAGAGAAGAGGGAGAGAGGAAATTTAGGTTAATAATGAGAGAAAAAAAAACATTTATTGACAAGGAAAGGGTTCAAAGACATTATATATAATGTATGTATTATGTAATTATGATGTAATTAGATATATTTTAATTAAATCACATTATGCTGTGGATGTAATTACGCTGGGTGGAGTTAAAGGAGAGATGTTTGAAAAAAACAGGAAACAAACGAATTCAAAGCGAGGGGTTTGATTTTTTAATATAAAATAAGCTTTTTGAGCAAGAATGTAACTCAAAATACTTAAAATTGTTTCTTATGCAAATTTAAACCTTAGCAACTTCGCAAACAAACCTCTTGTAACCTCTAAATACACGTAAAGCTGTCAGATGCTCCGTCTAATCCTCCTCTCTTAAGCTCTGGTAATGATTTTCTGAGTTTAAGAAAATGTCTTCAATCTACTAAATAATTATATCAACAAAGACAACGGCAGGCTGACAGCGTTCCAGCAGAGATACTGTAGAGAAAATTTGGATTTTCAAACACTGTTCATGTTTCCCTCAGTGTCTGCCCAAGTTTATTGCATTTGACTCTCGTATCAAAAGAAAAAAGTAGTGCACTGTGGCTATGCATGACTGGAGTGAGTAAACTATAGATAAAATATATTTAATTCATGTGTTGACTTGGCCACTACTGTTCTCAATTCACCAAGCCGCTTCCTGGATGTACCATGAAACCAGCCTGCTGCTGGTTTATGCTTGTTAAGACTTTCAGTGGATGTACGAGCACAGAGTGGACGGACTGAACGTTATGAACACACAAACAAACTCAGAGTTCAGCTTTTACTGTTATGTTTCTGATTAATGACACCCTGCTAACAGAAAATATGAAACAAATCTGTTTGATTGGCTGAAAGTTGTCTTTAAAATGTGTATATCTGGACCAGAGGTTTCAAACCAAACGTGCTTGATCAGTTTGGTCCGGATGTTGCATTCTGCATTTTATTTTCATGTGTATACTGGTGTTTCAGGGTTTGATCTTAAAATATAAATGTTGCTATAAATATTAAATATCATTATGACATATTACTCTCATAGAATAATGATGGTGTTGTTTAATCTTTTTATGAAAAATCATCATAATGAGACCAGAATTTGATTAAGTACTGTGAGTGTAGCATGATCTAACCCATGCCTCTATGCAATAGACATATTTTCTGAGTAATTTACAGGGATTTTTATGGTCAAGTTTTCAGACACTTTACAGAAACGGTGGTGCAATTCGATACAAAAAAACAGAAAAGTGGTTTAGTTTCATTATATTGGGGTTCATAAAGTTGTTAATTTGCAAAACTTCTCAATAAATTAGACTCTTAACCATTCTTTAAGAGGCCAAAAAGACTTTTCAGTGTGTAGTTTTGAGTGTAAAATGATATATTAGCATATTAAACATGACTAAGCGTCTATCGACAATGGTAACATTTGATTTTGATTCAATAATTCCCCAAAAGTAGCTGCTGAAAATTACCAAAAGTGATTGTTTGCTGTCACTTTGTCCATTACTTTCATATATTAAGACATCTCATGTATTACTGCCTACATGGCACATAGTGGGACTTCAGATGTGACTCTTCAGCATGGCACAGGGTTTGTTGCAGCCAATGGAGACCCTTTGTTTATGGAACTGTTTATGACATGAATAGATAAATCTCGGCTTTAAATAACCAGTTGCTATTACATAATAGTCACGTCATTGTGTATAAAAGAAAAAAAAAAGTTGGTACCACCATGGGAGAGCCTGGCCAGAGGGTCTAGGTTATACAAGGCAGACTCATGAGACTTTGACATAGAGTAACTCCCTTAAGAATCAGTTTAGGCAGAACCATATTTCTCTCAGGCTTGTCTCACTCTCACCTAGAACAGCTAAATGAAAACAGTTACTTCTGTCAGTAACCATCATCAGTACAGAAATAATCCTTCATCCTACGGCCAAATCTGGGTCAGGACCCAAAGGTAGGAAGATTGACGATTAGAATCAGTCATGAATGGTTTAGAGGAAATTTGTAACAGACGCCGCTGCCTTTGTTTCTATTGCGTTCCCAGATCACCTGAGGTGTTATCTGGGCAGAGAAATGAACAGGACATGTGCTCTCCTCCATCAGTAACTACCAGTGAGAAGCCCTTGAGCAAGCTACTTAACCCTGAACTGTCCCAGTGGAGCCGCTCAGGGTGTGGCGGTGCTGAGTGGCTGCACAGAGCAGCTCCCCTGTGTGAGCAGGGCGATACTGGAAGTAAAAAATTGTGATTTGTGCAAGGATGAATAAGGCAAAAAAGCAGAAAGCAGTTTAGAAACATACAGTTTTCTAAAAGGATGTGTTCCCTTCCATCTAGCAATTATGTGGGTGTGATGGTACATGAATACATGAGATGAAGAAAAATACTGCAAGGGAGATATTTTATAATATCATAATGGTTAAATATCAAAAGGCTAAAAATGGCCTTTATCTTCAGTGCCATATTTCTTTTATCCATATCTTTATAAATGTGCAGTGAGAGATCACACAGCTCAGAGGACTGAGACTCTGCAATAATGAACCTCCCTTCCATTTTTTATAGGAAGTACGGATCAGCACAAAAAGCTTAAGCAGAAAAGCAGCCTAAGACTGTCAGATTCTTGACGCTGCTGTACCTGAGATATCCAACAAAGCCTTGAAAAGACTGAAAAGATATCACCCTAGATATCAACTTTTGTTTTGTTTTTGTTTTGAACATACACAGTAACATCCAACACAGTTTACTTTCTTATATTACTCCGAGTATAAATATGGAGAATTTGTGTCCAATTAGTTTTGTCCCTCTTCAGTCTTGCTTTAGAAATTTTTATTTGGAGACACTTTGTATTCCACGCAAGCAAGATGTCAACAGATTGGAACAACACTGAATAAGTTGCTCAAATAGATACAAAAACACCTTTATCTTAAGCCGAGCATTATAACAAGTCATTATTATTCAGTGTTGGTAATATCCCTCCAGTACAACAACAATCATCATCATACTATCGGTATTATCATGTAGCAAGTCGGCCTGCTTTGTATGCAGAGAATAACGGCTCCTTTCACCTTGTTAAAGAAGAAAAAAAATGGATTTTTATCAGAGTATCTGTGGCAACACGTGCTGACACAGCACCTCGTTAATAGCACGCCGCTAACAAAAACGCACTACTTTGTCCATAACCACATCACAGATGCTTTAAGAATGAAGCACCGCACTAATGATTACTTGATATTAACAATGTCACTGTGGAATTATACCAATCACTATTGTGTTATCGTTCTTATCGTTCGGCAGCTAAATCTGCCTGCTTTGTATGCGCGGACGATTGAGCTCATTCCAACTAGAAAATGACAGCTCGTTATGTGAGGGAGAATAGATTTCACAATGTTGTGCTATTGCAAGGGACCCTGAGACAATACTGTCAATACTATAAAGCTCTGTCTGAATTGGTTCTTGTGTGAAATGTGGAATGCATGAATAAAGGCCTATTGATCGGTAGGTCACCGCCGACAACTGTGTTGCGCGCATGTTTCACCGTGTACACTCAAGCTTCCAGTAAGTGATGATATTTAGTATTGATTTATTTTGATGAATTGCATTCATATCCGGAGAGTGATTTTCCTCATGCTGAACATGGCGAGGACCCACAAATCTGATGTTTTGTGATAAATAACTATCAAGAGAAAAGCTTTTGGAAGAAGTTATAATGTGTGAGTGCATTCCAACATAGCCTTGGGTGTACAAGTTTTTTTGTGCTGGCTATAATAAACACAAACTACTTGTAATATTGTCTGCAGTGCGCTTCCCTGTGCACCAGACTGTGTTATTATGCAGATCTATACGCTGAGAGCACTGCACTACTCTCCTGTACTGCACAACAACCATCCAGAGGCGAAACAGCAGCAGTTAGTGCTCAGCTTTCATGTTGTAATGCAAGAAATTAAATATTTCTTTTGTGATATATTGTCGTAGGAGTTCTGTTCTCTTCTGTTTAAAGAGAAAAGAAGGGGAAAAAAAGCAGGTATGAAATGATACGGGCTGCGGTTGCCAGGAACAAGGTCACTTAAGGATACAAGCAGGCATCAGCTCTCAGCTTTGCAACCCATTACTGTAGGAAATAATCAGAAATATCTCTTACTTTTTGCATTTGGAATGTCTGCAAATATTGTAGGCACGCACACACATGCACACACGCGCACACACACGTGATATTTGCACACACATCTCATATACACATGATGCAAACAGACAGCTTGAAATCTAGCCATTAGTGTTGTGTCTGTCATTAGCTAAAAGGCCTGAAGCTGGAGTGAGACCAGAATAATTATTCTGATTATAGTCCTCTAGCTGAGCTCTATCCAAACACATAACACTCTCTCGGATTAAAATCTGGTGTTTCATCTCGTTTCTAAATCAAGATGCTGGGATTTATTCCGTGATAGCAGCCAATTGAAATCTCAACATTACCGCAAAAAAAAAAAAAAAAAAACTGGAGAAAAGCCAAGTTCCATGCAGTTCTATGAAGGCAGAGACATTTTTTAAGATTTTGTTCAGACTGGAGATAAAAGTTTGAAGCCATTTTTTTACCGTTTGACTCCTCACACAGTTACAATACTCTGTGGCTTTACAGGGCAGTATAACAGATGACCTTTACATGGGGAAATTTGGCAACATCCAAGGGCCCTGAAGTCATCCCTGACCTAGAGTTTAAGAAGCATTTTGGACTCTGAAGACCTTCTTGACAATAACGGATGGGTACCGGGAGGCCCTTGTCATTCAGGACTGTCCAGAAACATAAACATTTTCCTCTCCAGCACTCAGTGACCTCAGCAATGGAATATGAACCATCTGATCCAATATTTTCAAACGAGGAAACCTTATTTTTGTGTGGTTTCTTTTAATAGATGGAGGTTTGCTCTTGAATGCCGTGTGGTGCAAAAAAAAAAATCCAATGTATAAATAGTGTGTTTGACAGCAAACAGCTGAAGAAACCCTTCTTATACAATCATAATATCTCATGTCACTGAGTGGGTGTTTATGTGAAAAAATTGATCATATGCATGAATGTGAGAGTGAATATGGACTTGTAACTGCGAGCATGTGTTTACGAGTTTGATGCTCTCAGAACGACTGCGGTGAAATCATGCAAGCAGAATATGATAGCGGCTTTGAGGATCAGCACAGTGGGCGCAGCTGGTAGCTGCACACCAACACACACATACACAAACACACACACACACACACATTGGCTGGCAGAGACTGGTGGATCCCAGCTGTGTCAGTATTATCCATGCGCCAGTATGCATTCACAGGTGCATGGGCACACAGACAAACATTTCATCGTATGAGTGTATATAAGCTGCTGAAGTGTTTCCATGTACTGGTCCGTGCACTATCCATCCACTATATTTAACTATGAGACTCTCTTACAACTTATTTTTGGTGCATGATTCCTTTCATATAGTCTCCCTTCAGGTAAGTATCCTCCTCTTCCTCCTACTCCTACTCCTCCTCCTCCTCCTCTTCCTCTCACCTCCTTTCTGACTCATTGCAGAGTCTAAAATAAAATGCTGCACAGGAGATGCAGGTGCAAGTGGCGGGCAGTTATTTTACTGGGGATTGGCTGGTAACTATAGGCCTATTTTTTTATTTTTTTTATTTTTTTTCATCCTTGAGCTCAGACGTCCTGCTCTCACAATAGTGTCACTCCTACAACACTTGCTCCAGACAGCCGTGTATTTTTCCACTTCCTCATCTGAAAATATAAGCCTTCTTTTCCGTCAGATGCTCTGAAATAGCTCTATGTGGTTAGATAAGCCTGAAAGATAGAAGTTAGTATGATTTGATTTTCCATCTCCAGTGGCAATAACTTTCTGTCTACCCTTGGAAACGATAGTTCTGTCACTTTCTTTATTTCATTTTGAAAAAAAGACTTAAAACTTTAAAAGCATGGAAAGAATGAATAACTGTCTGAAATACAATTTGAAGATGTTTAAGTTTTCAGTTTTGCCCTTTCCACCTTGGCAGTACACATTGATAACAATGTCCTGCCAATGTTCATGACTGTTTCCTTTTGCTTTTTGGACCAATTCAAATAAAGATTAGGGCTGCGAATTGCTTGTCGGACCAACAACTGTGGGTAAAACTAACAGATACTCAGTTTACAGCAAGTATGGAAAAAGTGGAACCTGTGACTATTTGGCATTTTGCTTGATAAATGAAATCTACAATTCCTTGATTGCCAGAATTGTTCCTGTTCCTGTTAATCCTCAGCACTGATTAAGTGCAAAAATCTGAACCTTTTACAGGTATGGAATGTAAACACACATGTAAGACCAAATATAAATGAATATTTAAATGCACTTTTAAACTGTTGAGGTAAACTGCAGTCACAGGAAAGCACAACTCCGTATTATTGCTAAATCTGCAGAAGGTGTGAACAGCAGGCGTGGTGTAAGGTCACCGGCAGACATGTTGATGCCGTATGCCTTTTAAAGTAGAGTTTGATCTGAACAGCCGTTACAAGATGGACAACCCCCCTGTAGTTGTAAGACTTTGAGCTTTTTTTTTTACTACTCATTTATTCTACCTTCTCAAAGTATCTGACAAAACAATCCCTGCAAGAATAATCATTTTGGAACAAACCATTAGGCCAAAATATCACATGGACGAACACTGTCATCCTAAGTGCCATACATTACCATAAGTACATGAAGTATATTGTCAGCATAAGTCTGCACCAAAGGCGGAAAACTGCTAATCTCTCTATGAAAATACAGCACTCTGCTAGCATGGCTGCACGACTCAGCAAAATGTCATTGTATCTTAGCGACACTGCAGGTTGATAATGGGTCACGGAAAGTCTACCAGGCAGCAGGACGCTCGTGTGAACTGATTTTACTGTCTAGACTTTGTAATTACATCTCAAGACCACAGAACATTGGGAATAATCTAAAAGCAACACACTGTAGATGGGCCATTCGGCTGAAATCTGTGAGCCATCAGTATTGTCTTCTGTTGGTGCTATTGTAAACTGTAGCTCATTATATTTTCCCCATTGATTTTGTCCTTATTCTGCTCTGTCCCTGGGGGAAGCAGTGTTGCTCATTTACAAAAAGCCGCCCGTGTTTTAAGACTTCATCCTCAGCCTTCCCACGGCCACATACTTCTTTATTGCTTTAAGGTGAGAAGCTGTTATTAGCCCCTCCAGGTTCTTCATTTAGTCATTTGCATCTTTTATACTCAGTGTTTCTTCACATCTAATTTCTCCTTTGCCTGTTTATGGCTGCACAAATAAAATAAGGGAAACTAAAAATTCAGCGTCCTCATTTTGGGATTTAAAGAAAACACATTTTAGGGTTGCAGCGCGAATCGTGCCAGAGAGCACATGTGGTAACCTAATTTAGACTGGGGGATGTGAATATGAAAGGGGGGCAAACCAAGCTGGTGGAATAACAGATTTCTATTTGCTAAGATGATGGACCTCAGGCTTTTCTTCTTTAACACCAACGAGCAGCCTGTATTGCTACCTCCTGTATGCAGACTTCACAACAACCACGAGGCATTCTGTGTCACAAGTCGCCTCCACAGTTAATGTGTAACCTAGAGTATAACAACAAGAGGAAACAAAGGGAACCCAGCGATGGAGATTCTCTGTGCCATAGGTGAAGGCTGATGGGGAGAAAAAAGAGAAGGAAGAAGAAAACAACACAGCTTTCTAGATACAAACACACACACACATGCTTGTACGGTGGCTCAGATGGAATTACACAAACAGACATGGATAAACCCAAAGGAGCATTCAAACTCATACATACGCCGAATCATACTAACCTAAATGCGGTCCGTCTTCGTGATGGGTCGTATAAAAATATCAGACCCGCTTTTTGGCATGCATACACACAAACTGTGCATACACAAATCAAGCTTCAGCTACCACTGCTTGAGGCTGAAGCCAATGCGGAGGTACTTTAAAGTACAATGTCGCCGACGGCCGCTAGATGATGCCTCCAGAGACTCTCATTCAACTTCTTTCCAGCAATACTGAGTCAATATTTTCTTCAACAAGCCATTATGGTCTCAGTCACTAAATTCGGACCCTCCAGAGTGCCCTGTTACTTTGCATGTCAAATAACTGCAATGTCCCTGTTTCAGTTCAAGCCAGGGACCTTTGCTGCTTATCATACCCATCTCTCTCCCCTTGTTTCCTGTCTGCCACTTCACTATCCTATATATAAAACAATAAATTCACACCCTCTAATAAGTGTGCAGGTGGTCATCTTAGAAATATTGCTCTGTTAATAAGATTTGAAGACTTATAGTAGCTTTGAAGTCTGCTGTGTGGGTGCTGATTGACAGCTGTGATTGAGAGTTCACTCATCTGCATCTGCAGGACTCACACTAAGTTAAACTACTGTCGCAATATTTTGGTAAATTTAACATTACTTGATTATGATACGTGCCGTGTTTACCAGCTCCGATGCAAACCAACAGGTAGACATCACACATAAATACCTCTGTGCGCACAAACTCATCAAAAAACCACGCAAACTTTAGGTGCTGATAAAAAAAAAAAATCCAACAAAAGTCAAACAACTAACTTTCCCACCCACACAGAGCTGGCAGCAGATAATGATGGTGTATGTTACCAACGATGTGACGGAGGGAGGAGAAATATTCTAGTTGACATGTTGACTTAGAGAGGCAGAGAGAAACGAGAAGCAACCGTTTAACTGACAGGACGGGGAGGAGGGATAAAGATCGAGGAAAGAGATAGATGATGGATAAAGAGAAGAAAGAGAGAGAGAGAGAGAGAAGGAGAGGGGCGGGAGAGAAAATAAATACGCTTTTTACATATTCAGTTCCGCATGGCTGCACTGCTTATGTATGTACGCGCACACTCAGTTATGACTTGCCTCACTTGTTGATGATTTTCATTTAGATAGTTTGTTATTGTATGAAACGCTCTCTTACTCATATAGCAATTCAGCCAGCAATACACACACACACACACACACACACATACACATGAATATATAATGATCTGTCACAACTGTATCTCCACTCGAGCCTTGGCAGCGTGCCTGTCCTCTTTAAAGTCTGTTCAGAGCGTAAAAAAAAAAACAACCAACCTCACATCTTCCTCAACATCAATCACATACAGTATTGTGGAGAAAATGTTATCATGATCTCTGGAATATTAACCTAGAAATGTTCTTTCTAATTTTAATAGTTCAATTTTTTTTAATGTGCTCCCGGTTGGTTAAGAAAGTCCTTTAACTGGAGGATACGCTGAACGTTCAAAGCGTAGAAACTGGCGAGCACACACTGTGCTCGAGTGTCAAGTCACTCAACCTTCTCTAGCACATGATTCTTTTTATTCTTATAAGAATATATATATTTTTATAGCAGATATATGACAAAAATGGAAAGTACGTCAGTTTAATGATTACCTCATCACCAAATATGGAGAAACTCTTCCCTACCAGACGCTGTGCTCTTACTGATCCTGCGCTCTTACACCTTTGGCAAAGAGGTAAGAAAAATGAGAAGTTCCCTCTGTGGATCAATAACGTATTAAATCACTGCTCCACCATGTCTTACCCAACAGTGAAAAAGGCTATTTTTAGTTTTTGGACAACAAAAGTTCCAATAACTAATATTATTCAAGGGTAAAATCTTTCCCAAATAAATCATGTAGTGTAGGAATGTGAAATTGATTTGTGGTTATGTAGATGTTTGTTTTCTTCGTGATGATCTCTGATTAGAGATCTCGGCCTGCCCTGCTCTTTATTTACCATACAGCCACATGGGTTTATGTAAACACAGGCTATCATTGTCCTGACCATTAATTAATGAGTCCAGTCAGAGCTCTGGATGCCTGCACGCTCGGCCTGCCTCCTCGGAGAGGAAAACCACTGGCAGTCCAATGAATCACCGCATTCAAATGGTCTCGTGGTAAAAGAGCAAAAATGATTGAAAACCAAAAGGGAGAAATTCATGAGGCCGGATGAGAGATGATAAATGTATTAGCACCAGATGACATTTCTATCACAACCTCATCGATCACCTTGGGGACATTTTAAATGATGTGTGTGTATGTGTGTGTGTGTGTGTGTGTGTGTGTGTGTCATATGCAGAATTAGGCAGATGAAAATGTCTCCCACCCAAAGAAAACACACATAGAATAACAAATATGTTCACAAACAAAAACAGAAGGAGACGAGGACATTTGAGACACTGACACTGTTCCACAAACACAAACCCTGCAGACGATAAAGTTATAACTTTATTCTTAACAAGTTTATTAAACGCTGCAACTCTCCCTCCTTTATTATGGAAACTTTAGAAATTGTGTATTATAGCTTCTCCATTTTCCTTCAGATAAGCTAATTCAGTGCAGCTCTTTGTCGTAGTGCACTCAACATTGATCTGTTGTCGCTTGAGATTTGTATCTGGTACAGATTTACTACATATACTTCCCCCACTATGTCCTCCTTAACACCCGCTCTTAAGATTCAGAAAAGAAACCCACACAAAACTGACCATCACAAACAGCATTAACCTCAGTGAATCCGGCTGAATGCGCACTTATATATCCTCCTGTTATTTGCATCGTTGCAAATGTATAAAGTAGAAACCTTCTCCTATGACAAACAAGATGAGCTGCAGGTGACAGTGCGCTCGGAGCCCGGTGAACCTGTTTTGATAAATAACAGGAACTCCTCGAGCCGCAAAATGAGTCTGAAACAAGGTGCAAAATGGCTCAGTAAATCTGGCTCCGACTCTCCGCTCAGCTCCGGCCTCCTCCGTCTCCATCGCTGGCTTTCTTCTTGGTCTGTCTCTTGGTATTCAGAGGCTGCTCTCTTGCAGCTCAAAGTCTCTTATCTAAATCTCCATTCAGACAGAGAAAGAGACAGAGCTGGGGAGAGAGAGTCAGAGATAGATAATACAGGTCACTCTCCAATGACTCACTCTAAAAGGCATCTGGGGAGAGGATAGAAGGGGAAAAAAAAAAAAAAAACAGGGGAAGGGAGAGGAGGAGAGGGGAGCTGCTGCAAAACATTATATGGATTTCTGTCCTAAGCTGGGACCATGAAAAAACATGCAGACTTAATAAGTAGTTTGATATGAAAGTTAGTGTACATCTGGTGATTTTCTAGGGCTCACAGCGTCTTAGCCGTTTATTTTAAGATCCGCTGAAAGCCTGTGGCAATGATAAATCAGCAAAAAAATATCCACCACATCCCTGAGTAATGGAAAGCTAAGCTGAGCAACAGTGAGCTGCATTACTTCTTATCAATGCAAGACGAAATGTGTATCTTTTGTATCCTTTGTCATTTTCCCACCACAAAAATAGTCCTATCTTGTTTTTTTTTTTTTTTCTTGCTCGCTGGCGGTGTTGTTTCAGTGTGTTTTCATCTTAAGGCTCGAGGGGTAAAAGGGCAACATTTTAAAGGATGTTTAATTTTATGATCGAAGATGACTGCGAGTATACTTTCATGACTTTTTAGAAGGATTATGGTGCAAAGTCTTAATATTTCTCATCCCTGCAAGAGGCAAACGCTTCCTGTTAGCCGTTTCTCAAAATGTCAGATGACCATCAACCTAATGTCAAGGAGAATCAAATTGTCTGAAATGGATGATACTGTTAGATTTTCATTATGCAAATGTCCATAACTAGTAAATGACCTTTCATTTTTTACTATTTTAGACTTAGAGGTTATAGAAGCGGGTGTGTGACTGGGTTTCAATCCCATTCCTGCTGGAGTTTAAACAAAATGATGGTGTAATCACACCGTTAGTGATTGTAAGATCATGAGAAATGTGAAACATCACTAGAGAGTTGTGAGTTGCCCTCTAAGAGATAACGTTACCTCTGAACATTTACAAAGGCCTTTAAGTGCTTCCTGTCTATTTATATCAAACCTTCACAGCTTCCGTTCCTCATTTGTCCTATACCGCGCTTGATAATTAGTCAATCATGTTGTATATATAGCACATAGCATCTTGTTTTATGCTTTAATAGACCTGTACACACACACACACACACACAAACAGAATACATGCAAGGCTTTTAATATTTAGAGTCTATAATACTCCCTGCCACCCCCGCTCTAATCGCCTCTCCTCTAATTCGCTAGTTTCTGCTCGAAGACAAGCTGATGTAGATCAGAACAGATATTCAACTCTACAAACACACACACACAGAAACACACACTGGCACAGACACCCACACACACACACACCAGTATTTTTGAGTTATGTTCACTCCTAATCTGCAGCAGGAGTAGAAATGTAAGAGGTCCATTAAGTACAAGGATGTTTGTTTTATCATCCAGCCCCTCCCTGCCGCATAGTTGAGTCGGTTGGTGGGGGGTGTTTATAGATGTTCATTTATCTTACTCGATTACTTCTCTACCTTTCTCCATCCTCGCCATCACTTTCCCCCTCTTCCTCCTCATCTGAGTCAGACAGTAAACTCCAAACTATATTGAATTTGGCATGTTCTTCAAACCGCCGTTGAAAATATAGCGCCGCAAGCAAACGCAGGTGTTTTTTTTTAAATTTTTTTTTATTTGGTCTCCAGATCTTTTCATATAACGATGTCCGTGACACATCTTTGAAGTCGCAGCGGGAGCTCGACGTGACTCGACAGTTCCTCGGAGATAGATTATGAGCGTATTAGAATAAGTATAATTCAGTGAAAGTCAGCCAGACAAAAAACACAATGCTGAAAATACAAAAAAAAAAAAAAAAAAACAAACAGTTGTAGGAGAGGATTTACTGAGAGATGCTAAACGAGGCTGTGAGAAAACAAAACACAAACCTGGCAACAAATCCACCTCGTCGGACTGTTTACTTTTATTGGCTCTGTGTGAGTGTGTGTTGAATTGATCTACACCCCCGACGCAACTATCCTTTTCAGGTCTCTTTTTAAAGCTTCTTGTTATATATTTAGCCGTTTCTCCTTCCTCAGCCTCTTCCTGTACTCTCTCTCTCTCTCTCTCTCTCTCTCTCTGCCCACCTCTACATCTCTCTCAAACCCTCTCAGCACTTTCTCTCCCCCCCCCCCTTCCCCGCTCTCTCTCTCTCTCTCTGTGCTATTAAAAGGTTGTAATGTAAAGTCAGCCTCAATCCATCTCTGTTGCCTCTCTCTCTCTCTTCTCTCTGTATGTGTACGTGCTATCAGATCTAGTTGGTATAGCTATAGTCAGCCCTGCTGTCCAGGCTAAATGAATGTTAAAAGCCTATTGAGTTTCTTTGTGCTAGCTGCAATAGCTTTGTCCTTATATAGGTAATACGATGTGCTGTGTGTGTGTGGGTGTGTGTGTGTGCTTGGTGTGGTAGTAGCTTGTATGCATGTGTGTGTGTGTGCGCTGTATGTAATGCGATGCAGTCTTTTAATTTAGGAAAGGAGACACAGTCAGCAGGTAGAGGTTATGACCTCTGCTGGAGGACACACACTGTAACCTAACGTGAAATTGATTTCAAGGTAAAGTGGCGGAACATATGAGGCTGCAGCTGGTGGTGTGTGATTGTTGTTTTTGTACTTTTGTATATATCGTAAGGAAGGAAGGATGCAAATCCGTCAATGAAATTCACTGATATGTTTGGTGATGCTACATTTCTCACTGCAAATCCTCTTGAAGTTTCACAAAATAGGGAATCTTTTCTTCCACTATCGGTTCCAAATGTCATTTCCTCTACTTTTAAATTAGACTTAAAGACCACCTGCAGGTCTTATTCTTTAGATCAAGCGGTTTTATTCGCTGAGAATTGCTGCAGAGTCGACTGAGGTTTTGCATTAAAGTTGTTTTTGAGGCCACGGAGAGAAGTGGCCCTTCTTTTTGGCAGTAATGACTTGGAGAATCACTTTGGGGAGAACCGAGCAGAGGCAGCAGTAACTCGATCAATGAAGAGACTGCAGTTAGAAAATAGGGGTCGCCGTAATCAATTAGACTCTTTACTGCGGCTGGAATGGTAAAACAACTGGTGGCGGAGAATCTCAGCGAATCCCTTCTGCTTTTTATTCTTTTGCACTTTATCTACCTGTTTTCTTAATAATAGTGTTTTGATTTTTCTATCACGCGTTTTGCCATTGACCTCTTTCTCTTCTTTTTCTCATTTTCCACCTCTATTGTGCCTCCGTAACTTTAACTTTTTTACTTTTAACATTTCATGCGATTTTTCATTGTACGCTTTTATTGCTCCCAATTACTCAACTGGCATATTTTGTATTCTAAAACCTTGATAGCATATTCAAAATTGAAAAAAAAAAAAAAGTCACTGTGCACAAAGCCTCAATTTGTGCTGCCTGGGGCAACGCTGGATCTGTTTGTGTCCTTCATTTTTATTCCGCCCTGCTTCTAATTGTTTTCTCTGATTTGCATGATCATACGTCTGCAAGCTGGGTCCAAACACCCTGAGTCAAATTTTTTTTTTTTCTCTCTTAACTGGCAGCCCGTAATGCTTTTTCTAGTCTCTTCTGAAAACATTTCTTTCTGTTTATCTACCGCCTGCACACTTAACTACTTGTTAACCATCCGTAACGTCAATGAAAACCCGAAGCTGTCCCCATGTGGTGACACAGCAGGTGTGAGGCCATCTTTGTTTGAACGAATAAGTACGTTTTAAATTAAAAAAATCCTCACATATCGTCACAGAAGCTGATTTAACTTATCTGCTATACTGTACGTGTATGACAATGCACAAGGGTTGTTTTCCTCATGAAATATTACCACTGGTAGGTCATTTTGATCATCTAGTCATCATCAGTACATACGTAACTTTCTACTAATCAGAGCAAGATATCCTCTCCTCTCCTCTCCTCTCCTCCCTTCTTTTTTATTTTTCTCATCATGTCATGTGCTCTGCCCCCCACACACACACCTGCACTCAAACACTAGGGTAGCACTATAAATGGTTTATGTCACAATCTTTGTCAAGCACCCCCCACCCATCACAGTATCACACGCACACACACACACACACACACACACACACGCACACACACACACCCTCAAGCATCAGCCATGGAATTGAAAAACCACTTCAGAAAAATAATGGAGCTGTGGCAGCCCTGCAGCATGTATGTATGTGTTTGTGTATGTGTGTGTGTGTGTGTGTGTGTGTGTGTTCTTAAGTGTGTCTCTGTAAGGATGTGTGTATGTGTGAGGTTGCATTGCTGCAGTCTTCAAGGCGGGATGCGTAAATGGATCTCTGAATGGTTGTGGTCAAAGAGATTTGACCTATTTGCAAAGACAGCTGCATTGGTGTATGTATATGTGTGTGTGTGTGTGTGTGTGTGTGTGTGTGCATGTGTGTTTGAGAAAGAAAGACAGTGTAAGAGCGAGAGATGATGCGAGCTGTGATGTTGCACGTGCACACTTGCAAAATATGAACTCCCAAATGAGGCTGTAATTGGTTTTAATGTCTTCCCATATGGATTTCACATATGGACTAATTAATTTACAGTTTTACATGCAAGTGAACGTCTTATCCAGAATGACTCACAATGGGTGCAACAGCAAAGAGGGATCTGTAATTCATTGATCATTAACAATAAAAGCAACAAACAGTAAAATGCAGTGGTCAGAGCTGCAGTGTGCTGACAACACGCTGTGACTGCAGAAGGTCATGTAAGACGGAGGAAGACAAAAATAATATAAAGAGCTTAGGAGTGGAGTAAAGAGGATCTTCTTTTATTTGTCATTATTCAGATGCATTATTTAGATAGATAGATACATGGATAAATAGAGAGGAAGAGACAGAGAGAGAGAGAGAGAGAGAGGGCGGCTGCTTTGCTTGCAGAGACTTGGCTGCTGATGAATAACCCCATCTGCCTGTCATTACTACTAGAGCTACTAGTGCTACACGCGCGCACACACAGCAGAATCTGTCACAGATCCCCTCTAAACAGCCTCAGGGGATCCAGTGAGAGAGAAAGATAAAGAGAGGAGAGAGAGAGAGAGAGAGAGAGAGAGAGAGAGAGGGCATAAACGCTGGGTGTGTCCTGGGCTGTAGATAAGCACAGAGACGCTGCGCTAAGGAGAGGAAAAGCAGGACAAAACACACTAGGAGGGTAAACACCTGTTCCTCCGCTCACACATTTTCAGGCAAACTACCTATTTTTAGTTTGTTATTAAAGCAAATCTCAAAGACTCTTTTGTGCTTTTGTTAGCTTGATGTTAGCTGACGACATTGTGAATAATTTGTAAAGCCGACGGGCTTTGAGGGACACTGGTGATGCTATTAGCAAGTTAGCGATGTGTCTCCAGGATCCCTGATGGTTCGTGTGGATCTACAGCCTTTTGAAATGAAGCCCTTCCAGCAATCGATCGAGGTGAAGTGTTGGAGGTTGATTAGAGACATGACCAGAGGTCAAACCAATCTAACTGAGGTTCAGAGCACGTTCACGGTACCACACGTTCAGGCATTTTCAAGGTGCACGGTGAAATTAAGGCTTTGATTTATAGGTGTCAATCTTGCTCATTTAGATCAGTTAGGATGGGGAAATGAGGGCAAAAGAGTCTTTGAAATGCTTTAGGAACAAGTTTGTGAGCTACAAAATACATTAATGATCAAGAATCCCAAACTCAGAAGTGTTCGAAATGAATTAATTCTTTGTTTTTCACTTTTGACTGATGATCTTAGCTGTAGAAACTCTGCCTGGCAGAACGGTTCCTCAAAAGTTGATGCAGGCTTATGAAGCTCATTAAATATTAAACTGTAATAATAAAGAGACGATAAGCAAAACACTTCCATTGAGGTAAGATCATGGTTCAGGTAGGCAGGTAAAATTTCGTTTTTAACTTTATTTGTCAAGATAACGTTTGGTTATGGCGAAATAAGCCAAAACCCTTTTAGCAAGAAATGCCTGGCAACAGATGGAAAAAAATATCATCACCCTGAAAGATGGTAAACTGTTATAAAAATGCTGGAAGACGAACTGAAAGAAATGTAAGTCTGAGGAGAGAAAAAGTATTCCAGCCCTCACACAATGTATCCGAGCAAGAGGAGTAAGATGTGATTCAAAGGGACTCGCAGTATTTCTTGAGGAGACAAGTTTTCAACTATGAGAAATTGAGTCCTCCATCTTTTACCAATCCCACACAATTTCCTGGGAAACCTGCCGATTGTTTTTTGAACCGTTTTTTTTTTTTTTTTTTTCTGTTTGTAGCAACTCGCAGTAATTCAAATCCCTCAAGCTTTTCTTGCTTTTACGCCACTGTCTGAAAACCAGAGCTGAGCGCAGTTCTCTTCCAGTTTAATCAATCCAGCAAGTGGACAGCTTGTACGCTCCATGATAGCTAACAACTGGAGGTCATGCCCGGCGTTCACACTCTTGTGCTGCTTGTGTGTAGCGTGTGAGAGACGGGGGGGGGAACAGAGTGAGGCAGATAAAAAAAAAAAAAGGTGAAATTATTTTTTTGGCCTTGTGATAATAAATAACTGGATGTCATAGTTATCCCATAGCGTTGTTAACGACTACAACGCATGTATGGAAAGATGAGTGAAACAGAAAGAGTGGCAGAGAGACATACAGCGGCTTCTCTAAGGACACAGTGATGAGAGACATTTCACTCACATCTCTACCTCTCAATCAGTGCCACCCGTACATCCTCGAACACACAGCCACACACACACACACACACACACATCCCTGCTTTCTCTTGTGCCTTTTGTGGCTGCTGTGTAGACTCTTTTTTTGAAATGTTTTATATGAGCTGAACAAGGCTACTTTTGTCTGCCTGTCGTACTTTCCTGACACACACACACACAGACACTCCTACACACACAAAGACTAAGATAAAGGGAGAAGCATCATTACCTGTGAGCACAAGTGGGTATGATGACATCCATATGTAATACCTAGCCATTCCTATCTCTTGTCTGTCTCTCTCCTGATCACTATATCTACATTTTTTATATTTATAAGGAACTTTCATTTGGAAATATTAAGACAAAGCTTTGGTCCATACAGTATCTACAGAAGGAACATAAATTCCCTCAGATGCAGCTCTAAGTTTATATGAGTTAATATAATGAGGCATCTGCAACTTCTATAGCTGGTAAAATACATGTTATTATTGAATTCAGCACCTAGTTGTATCCTATGGGACAGCTGGGGTTACCCTTTTCAGTATTCGTTTGGACTAAGTGGAACAAACGTCCACCTTCGTTCGAATCAGCGTCTTTGTGTAATGCGAAACACCAAGAAACGCTCGTTCCTGATGTGTCACAATACGCTCGGTACACAAAGAATTGAAATAGGCAGAAAAGACCATTCGTATTTGGATTCCCATGCGCCCTAATGCATCAGAAAGCAGCCCTGTCTGGCTTCTTCCTCCTTGTATTTGGGGAGGTTACATTTTAGGGTGAGAAAAGATTGAATGGCAGAGGGAGACTGCTGCTCAACAGGAACAAACAACTGAGATAAAAAAGACAGTGAAAAGACCAACCATTACCATCACACTCAGCTTGTTTGTTAGACATTCATTGTGTGTGTATGTATATGTGTGTGTGTGGTGTATTCCCCAACCTCCTACTATAGAGGCTTCTCCCTTGTGGGTTCGGCACACAAACCATTACAATAAGTGTCCCTTTTACTGCAGTTGACTGTAGTGTGATGTAAATGAGTGACTTTACAGGGCCTCTCTCACTCTCACTCAAAACATTTTACTAGTTTACTACATTGTCTCTGACATAAACCCTCCATTTATATATAATAGTAAGACATTTTTACCAGCCAGTCTTTCCATAACAATAGCACCACCCTCTTCAGGACCACCCAAGACTTTACTGTCACCACTGACTGGATGAAAGTTCGGTTTCTAGAAAGTTCTGATGAATCTCTGCAGATTAATATGTTGCTGCGTATTTGAAATTGTTCTGAACATTTGTGCGTTTGCATGAAGCCCCACCACGGACTATGTAATGGAGACACACTGATGATGTTGATGCTATTAAGGTGACCAGTTTGTCGGTCGCCCATGAAGTTATTACGTTATTTAAAAGACCTGTTGGAAAGCTGGATGTTCTGCTGACTGCAAAAAACTAATTAGTAATCATTAATTAGCAACCAGACAGTTCTTCATGCTAATGGAAAGCTCTGGTTAAGGCTGCATTCAGCTGCGTTGGTGGGGGCATGTTGTTAAAGGTACCAGTGAGACAATCAAATACAATCCAGGAAGTCAAGTGAGATATTAATGCATCTAAAGGCTTATCAGAGACCAAAACACTGCACAGCAGTTTGTAATACTCACAGACAGGATTTCACAACCGTTTTATCTTTCGTCTCAATGATCTCGAGGTAAACAAGTGCGGCGTTCGCATTGCAAAGTAATCCATCACGTTGCATTGCAGCAAAAGTTGAACCCGGTTCAACTTTTTCGCCAGATGACCTTCTGTCGGGTGGCCAGGACGTGTCAAAGCGGTGGCTACATTCAAACGAATGAGAAGGCTGCGTTTTTCCTTGCAGAACTAACGTCAGTCTGAAGGCTTGCACTGTTTTTTCTGCAGCAGTCTGAGGTATGCGTCTCTTTTAACATCTGACATATTTTGAATTTGTGAATGTGCTCCGACTGCATTGCACAACGGTGTGACCTTTCCACTGATAATAAAATAAAAATGAGGACAGTTCTAAAGAAGGGCGTTTCTTGAAATACATACAGACAGCATTTGATAAACAAGTGAGTCCCTGAGGTTGCAAGGTGAATGCAAATGAGGAACGTAAAGGATATTGAGCGAAAAAGAGCTAGCAGAGCAAAAACAAACATGACTGAATATATATATTACAAATGAAAACTGGCCTTTTAAGTCAAGGATTAAATCAAGGCTTTAATGTTTTTTTTTTTTTTTTGTGGAGAAACTTGCAAAGTCCAATTTCTGTCATTCAGTTTCCTCCACAATGTTGAAATTCTTGTCTGTAAAGGTTCAGTTATCTTTTCTTACCCAACAAGTATTCATTTTAATTCGCCACAATCGATCATTTAACAAAAGACTGTGTCACAATGTACAGTATACAGAGTCTAAAAGGGGTTTAGCAGAGAGGTAAGGTAAGAAAGGAGAAAAAGGAGAGGAGTGAAAGAGGCAAAGGGTGAGTGAGGGGAGGAAAGAACAAAATAAAAAAAAAGCAAGAGAATATGTGAAACATGAGAAACAGTGGTGAGGACTAAACCCAGACTTTGCTTAGTATGTCCAACCAATCAAGAATGCCAGAAATAGTTTGGCCCTTTTGCCAAAATCACACACAACCTCATGCACACACTGAGGAACTGGGGGCCCCAGTCATGGAAATCTCATCAAATTAGGAGTCGGGGAAGGCCAAAAAAACACGTCTGCAAAGAAGGAAAGAAAGAAGTTGAAATGGCATCCCCTCAAAGTAGGTAGTGTGAGTGTGTGTGTGTGTGTGATTACTGTCAGACTGGGTTTGTCTCAACAGAACTATTCACAGCTGGGAAACTGGCATCTCTCACACACATACACACACATACACACACACACACACACACATACAGATGTCACTACTGCAATGAACAAGCAAGGCCTGCACCACTGGTTTCCATTCCTTGTTCTCCTTTTACCTCATTTCTTCTTTCTATTATTTGTCTTCCCTCTGCCTTCCCTTCCTCATTTTGTCTCCATGTTTGTTCCCTTCTATCCTCCACTTCCCCTTAAATCTTTTATAATGAACAAAGATGCCTGAAAAAAAAGGCTGACTACTTTTATATATGAAGCTGCAAAGCTGCAAGACTCTTGCGCATTAAGTTGATGTAACTAATCTGTCTTTGAGCTCCCGAGAGGTGGAAACAACCTTTCCAATCACAACTCCAGTCATTCATTCCAGCCTTCGCTTGCGCTTGAAAACTAGAACCCCACCAAAACACCCTCATGCCGGTTTTTCTCTGATAATCTGTATCTGCTTCCTAGCAGCTGACACATGACAAGAAATTAAAGTAGTGTTAAGCAATCAGGAAGAAAATTCTAGCGAGTAAATGAACAGCGGTCCTATCATTTCCTCTCTTATGTAATAAACGTCGCCAGTCGATATGATGCACACATGCTTGCAGTTTATCTGTTGCTAAATCAGCTGTTTAGCTAGCCATGAAGCTAGCCAATGTCATGGCTCGGTAGTAGAGCAGAACATAGCTAATAAGTTGTGTAAAGCTTTATTGTCATTCCTTCTAACTGTTGTAATAGTAAATATATTCACAACTCACATTTCACTATGTGTTAGCACAGTGGAAACATGTCTGATTTTCACCTGAGAAGTTATGATTTCTCTCAAAAGTTTAAAGCTGAGACACTTTTTGTAATTGCTAATCCCTACTGCTATAAGAGGGATTATTAGACCAGAAGAAAAATACTAGAAATAAACACATTGAGACAAGTAAATTGAGAACTGATTGTCTCCCTCCTTCTGGTTGTTTGTCTTGTCTCTGCAGTGGCGTTTATTCTCCGTTTACTGCATGATTAAAGATGCCATGCTCAATGCTTCAATCTGTAGACATAAATAGCAGTTAGCCAGTATATTGTTTATCTGATTTTGTACTTTCAAATATAAAAATCGACGTTGGCCTTAAAAATCCAGTATTCAGTCTCTACTGAAAACCTAACTAATAAAGCATTTCAGCCCCCTCCCCTCGCCTTTTCCCACCTGTACTCAACCTAATATGCTTCTCGCGGCTAAAAAGCTTTTCTACTTCACTGCTTTGCTCCCATTTCTCTCCTGCGGCTCTGACTCCTGCACTCTTACCACTGCTGATGTTTGTAATCTATGAACTTGACCGCATTCTGCCGGTGCTATAAGAGTGTCAGCTGCATGTATAAAAGGTATGCACGCGCACTTTGGACAACAGATCATTTTCAGAGCATTCAGCGGGACACAAACTCCATTTGGTGGATTGAAATGATGTGATAGCATATCCGCCTTTCACTAGAGTGTGTATATAGTTCAAGACACCTGTGTTAATGGTGTGATAGGGAAGCAAGTATAGAAGCTTTGCCTGTATTGACAGATTGTGATTAAAGATTGTGTGTGTATGTGTGTGTGGGTGGGTGTTGAGGACATGCCAGTGACCTGAATTATACAGCTCTGTCTGTCTGTCTGTCCATCTGCTTATCTTCCCGCTGTCTGTCTCTGTGTCTGTCCGTTTATGTCTGTGCCTTCAGGCTTCCATCTTTTATTGTTCTGGATAAATAAAGAGATTGGGTCGCACAGAAAAGAGGCCTGCACAGTCACACATACACACACAGACACACACACGAAAGCATCCGCGAATATGCGCACACATACACCCGATCAGATGGTTCTTCGGATGAAAGGGTCATTGTGGTGGCGCAGCTACAAATCCTTGCAGCCCTCAGCACTCGACAGCTAAAACACACACACACACGAGTAGGTATAGCTCTCTTAGTGGGGACATTCCCTAACCATCACAACTAAATGCCTAACCCCAACACTTAAACTATACTAAACCTAAACACAGTTCTAACCTTGACCCTATAACCAAGTCTGAACCCTCATACAGCCCTTTGAAGGTGTGTGAGGAAGTGAAAAATGTCCTCACTTCCTAGGTCTAAAACTCAAGTTGGTTCTCACAATGATAGCCTTACAAGTACACACACACACACACACACACACACACACTCACTGCCCATAAAGGTGGCTTACCCTCATTTACAAATGCATGGCTTTGTGACTGACCCATTAGCAAAACTAGTGGGAGCACAACCAATGAATTATTCAGCACCTCCTTAAGGGTTAAAACAGGCGGAAAATATGCTTGTTAGGATCTCAAAAGAACAGACAGAATAGACATTTAAAGAGGAAAAAAAGAGACAAAATACAGAAAAGATGAGAGAGAAAGAACGCTTGTTAGAAGTTCCAGATGTATTAAAAAAGTTCCCTCTATCAATCACAATGAAGTTATTAATTATAAAACATACAGATACACATTTAAAGTTTCAAAAGGAAAGCAACAAAAAGAAAAGAAAAAAAAGGCGTCCTCAGAAAGTTAGAACAAGATGTTACTGACGAAACATGAATTATTCAGAGCCTCCTTAAGAGTGAAAACAGGCGGAAAACAGACTTGTTAGGAGTTTTTTGAAATAATTAAAAAATACTAAAGGGACAAAATACATCTCTTGGAACACAAAAAGCCTTTATTCTCAGAGGTTATGAAAAAAAAAATCGAATAATAAGAAAAAAAATGAATAATTCAAGGCCTCGTTTAGATTTAAAACATGTTTCTATATGTTTACAAAAAAGGAGAAAATATTGTTTATGAGTATTTCTATGAATATTTGAGAGTCATGATGAGTATTTACAGGTCAGAGAAGAAAATATGGTGTGTGTGTGCGTGTGCGTGTGTGTGTGTGTGTATCACCTCCAACCAGACTAAAGAAGTGACACATCTCTTCCATAACGATCAAAAATGCTCCTGATGATTACATGACTCAGTGGCCTTGGAGAGTGTAAATCTCTCCCCCAGACCTCGTCTCACCTCCCCCTCTCCTCCCTCCCCCCCTCGCTTGTCTCGGTCTCTCCCCCCCCTCCCCTTCCCTCCATCTGGCCCTCACCTCCCTCTCTTTCTGTCCTGACTCTCCATCCAACTCACCCCATCTAGCTTCACTTTTTTTGTGTGTGTGTGTGTGTGTGTGTGTGTCTCCATCCCTCTCTTCCTCAAACCTTCGATTCTCTTTCTGTAACCACCCGGGCGTATATAAGTGAGTGTGGCAGGCTTGGTTGGTGTGTCTTTGTGCATCACTGCTTTAGACTAACAAACCCCCACCCGATACCCTCTTTTCACACACACATACACACTTCACCATACAACAAATTCAAAAAGGCCGAAGAACTTTTCGAGTCATGCCAGATGTTTTCCGAGCTTCGTATTCATTCGACATCCTCTCTTCCTCGTTTTCCTTTCTTGTCCCCCTTTTCTGTCCCGTTTCCTCCCTTTTCTCGCTCATCCATCCTTTTATTCTTTTTTTGTTTCCACTTTTATAGAACCTCCTCATCTCTCAGTTTCCTTCTCCCATCCTTATGTTCATCATTACTGCTTTTAAAATGTCTCTTTTTATCTCCTTTATTTATTCCCCTTCCATTTTGTTCCATTTTTCTTCTTTTTGTATCACTTGCATCCTCCACTCTTTTCCCCTTTTATGCGTCCTCTATTCTCCCCCATCCTTCAATTCGTTTGAATATTTGCACACCATCCTCTCCTTCCTTTCCTTTCTCTTCTTTCTCCACTTCCCTCTCCCTCTTCTCCTCTTCTTTTTCCCCCCTTCCTTCCCGTCCCTTTACTGTCAATGCGGTTCTATATTGTACATTTCTACAGTCCATTCAGCTCAATCCGCTCCAAACATTTATCTAAACAGTAGCTTTTTTGCTAATGAAAGCATATTCCATCTCAATTATTTCCTAATAGTCTGGATTTTAAAGATATTCATCCTTCCTTTTCCACTTTTCTGCCTTGAATCTAATGGCGTGCTTCTTTATTAACCATCTGCATCCTTATTTCCCTCTTTTATTTTAATTTCCTCTCTTTCTTGCTTTCTCCCTCTCTCCAAAGACCCCCACATCCTCTGCCCCCCCTCCACCCCCCACCCTCCACCCTCCTCCCTCCCTCCCTGCCTGCCGATCTCCATCTGAGGCCTATTGATTCTCTACTGGGGCCTTTTTTTTTCCTGCCCCCCCCTCCACTCTCAGCTGTCAGGAGAAGATGGAATCTTCTGATGTCCCCATCCACGATAAACAAATTGTGACGCAAAACTCTTTGGGATACAGAGCACACGCTCGCAGATACGTAAAAATGCAAAACAGATGGGGGACAGAGAGAGATGATCAGGAAAGAGAGATGGAGGAGATGGAGGGAGAGACGAAGGGGGGGAATGATTTGCACACCTATTCATTTTTAACGTCTCCTGGGGTTGCGAGCGGAGGCTTTATTACAGCACGAGACTTTATTTATCTCTCTGGATCCTTTTCTTTCTCCCACATGTCTTTTTGCCTCTCATATCCTCTTTTTCTAACTGCCCTTTTTTGCATTTTCTCTTCCTGCACACATCTTTTTTGTCCGCATTTCTCTGTACTAATGTAATCCGTTTCAGTACTTAATTGCAGTGACTTTATGAGAAGCATTTAGTTTTTTACTGTGATGCATCCGTGCAATCTGTAAAAAAAAGAAACCCATCTGATTTCTGCTCACTTGTCTTCCCTTCGTTTGTCTCCATTGTCCATTTTGCATCCTCTGCCCTCTCTCCCCATCAGTTTGTCCCTCCGTCCCGCCTGCCTGCCTGCATCCGTTTTTGTCCGTCCCACCTTCTCTCCCACCCTCCCTTCCATTCTTCCAAGTATTGATCTAGCTGTCCATGATATGTCACCGTGATTGACAGCTACTAATTGGCTTAATCCCACCCCCGGGGGCATGTAGCTCTTTGGCTGATCTGGATACAGCTGTCCCATTGTCCAACAGCTGACACCATGACCCCCGGGAGCAAGTGAAGGGGAGAGATAGAAGAGATAGTGAGGTGGAGACGGGCAGATTGAATATATTTACAAGGCACGTATGGACATTTTCAGGCATTTTATATATATTTTACAACACAAACATCATCAAAGTGTCATTAGACCTTCATGCTTATGTGTGAGTGCACGATGCAGCATCAAGCACTAGGTTAAATAGTTTACCATTAACTCTGTAGCTGTGTCCCGGTGCATGACAGCCAAATAATACAGGGTGGTGAGGGTAAGAGTGCACAGAGAGGCGGATAGACGGAACTCGATGGAGAGAAGGTTTTTTGCAAAGCGGTTTGACCGACAAATCTCCGGTTCAGAGGTCAACACTCACAATAAAGGTGCATCAACAACCGTGTGTCCAGCCAAAGCGTCCTTGAGCGAGACAGCGACTCGCTCACGATGAGATACAGACTGAAGAGAGGACAGAAAGAGAGGAAAACAGAGGAAAAAAGGGGAGGGAGACAGTCGCCCTAGAGACGAAAGAAGCAGCCCTAAGCAGACTCAGATTAGCTTTGCTCTATTGAGGAGGCAAGAGCCAGAACACAAGGTCTTAGTGGATGCCACTAAGCCTTTAAAGACCACCCTTCAGCCTGGGATGTACACCGCCCCCCCCCCCCCATCCCATTTATCCAGTAACCGACACACACCGTTTACATTCACATTAGCCCAAGGAGACCTTACTGGCCTAACATTCAGACTCATAGGCAGGTCATGATCTGTTCACCTAGAAGCCATTAGCGGTTTAATAGCTTTGAAGCACTTTTTATTCATAATGATAAAGTGCAACGACGGGTTTGATTCCAAAGCAGCGCGTGCATCATCAAACATTTTACTCCTTTGTAAGGAACGGCCTCAGGATAGCTAATAACCTCATTAATGTCTGACAGCGAGTTCTTCTCTCATGTCAGCTGTTCAAGGTTGGACATCTTTACATGGAATTGAATAGAAGAAAACTAGGAAATAAAAAAAAAAAAAGGCACAAAAAAAGAAAAAATCAAAGACTTGTGTTTGGGTTGCACTATAAAACACAAAGCCAGCTTCGCAGTCTGGCCGGATTGATTTGACCTTTTGATCCTGTCACCGATAAACCAAATACAACACCTCGCAAAATAAATGCTTCAAGGGCTTCATTTCAGCGCGGTATTGATCTGCGTGTGACATTTGTACTTGCATGGTTCAAGTTGAAAATACACACACCGTTCTAAGCAAATGTCTTGACGTCCTGTGACTTAAAAAAAAGTTAACCATTCCTCTTTTTTTCAATCATTTAATAAATTATTTTGGAATCAAAACTATAAAAATGAATGAGTCATGGGACGAATCGACGTGGGCGGGGGGGGGGGGGGTTGTGCATGGAGGTAAGAAGGAGGAATTGATCAGCAATGTTGCGGACCATTACACTAACCATGCATGTGTAATGACCCTAATTACCCCTCTAAATCGTCCTCTCCCACCCCTCACCCACAAACCGCCCGACAAACACTCGAATCAGTGGAGCACCGGAGGACACAAGGGTCATTGTGCCAAAACATCCTCCCCTGCAAAACGATCCACTTCGCTCTCTCTCCCTCCCCGTTTTCTGTTTACCCCCCCCTCATCCTGCTTCGAACCAATGCACGAACGCGCTGGATACTTGATAATAACCCCCCCCCCCCCCCCCCCCCCTCCTCCTCCTCCTCCTCTTCCATCCCCACAGGGTTGTTGAGGCCAAAATCTCCTCCCTCCTTTCTCCAGGTTGACACAGAGAGCCCCTTGTTGTTCTGAGCGGCAATCACATACCTCAATAAGCTTCTTCTGTTGGTTCTCAAACTTCCCACCAGCCCCTAGATCCCCCTCACCCCCCCACCACCACCATGAAGCACGTATCTCAATGAAGCTGCAAAAAGCGGTTTCTTTCTGCCAAAGGTACCCAAAAGTGATGCGTGTTTGTCTCAGAGCAACCACCTGGAGCAGATTTTACCCTTTTATAGATTTTTTTGACGGCCAAGTATTTGATATAGGCTCAAATAACCATTTTAAAACCAGTTAGAATTCTTTGTGACAACTCGCAGTACAGACTCTGAGTACAGAGGTAAAAAAAAACTGACATTAAAACTTCAGCTTGCAGTTGAGTTAACATTTCTAAACACAAGACTCAACACCAGCAGCACCGCGCTGTCAAGTGCCCTTAAGCAAGCGCACCTGTTAGTCCCCGCTCAATGTAAGTTGCTTTGAATAAATGCATCAGATAAATACCGTATCTGAAAGATAAATAGAAAATGGAAGTCTTGCCTCTAAGTGTCGCGGCGAGATATTTTCTTTGATATATTTCTTTTCATCTTGAGAGTGAAACCTGGTGACACGCAGCTCTTATTGCTCTAAAGTGCTCTTATAGATTGGTGCATCGCCTTGTTGAATAAAATATTAGCATACGCTGTGAATAAAACATCAGGACTATTTTCTTATATAAAAAGGTCAAAACAGCTGTCTAGACGAGCAGTGATCTATTTACCCCCGTTTGTCTGCCCCCGTGCAAACACACATGACTGCTTCAACACATACACGCGACTCTATCGGTATTACAGTCGACTTTTAAGGACTTTCCACGGACTAGATCGACTTCACTAACTCCTATTCCATACTGTATCCCTCGCTTTAAGAAAACTCAGGAGAATCTCAATGAAAACCAGAACCTTGGGGGTTTTTCCAGGTCTCTTTATGCTTGTGGAGACATCTGCTTCTCATAAAGATAAGAGCACAAGGCAAGGTACATGCTTAAACTTCCACACACACACACGCACACACAGAAAGCCCAGAGTGACCTTCCATATCTCACCTTTAGGTGACACAGACACATGCAGACAGACTGCCTGAAACCACTTTTATTTGTTGTTCTGGGGACGCTCATCATGCTCAGGTGCACACACACACACATACACAGACTATACACGCTGACCTTGCTTGCTCAGCTTTAGCACTAGTGTGTGAAAACACCCACACGCATAGACACACTGGAGTGACACCACACACACACACACACACACACACACACAGAGATACACGCACACTGTGACCTTGTTTGTTCAATCTTGCCACTAGAATATGAACAATGTTGATGACACTTGCTTTCATAACATCACAATAAAAATAAACACGGCTGTGACAAATTTGGTGTCACTCCACATAAACACTGAAAACACATACAATGTATGAAAATGGCTCAAAGCAACTGCTACTCTTTCAAAATAACTCCAACTGGATTATCTGTATATGTTTCAAAAGACAACCACTGTTCTTCAAAGTACATTCAAATGCATCCATATCTAATGCTAAGCACTATAAAACTGGTATGTCTTTGTTAATATTGATCAAAAATGACAAAAACAGTAACATGACAATTAAGTTCACCTTCATTTAGTTAAATGCAAATCAATTAGATGTTTTACTTGCATCTAAGATGGCATCAGGGTTGTCAAAGCATCTGCACGAGTGTGCATTTATGATCACGTGAAATGCTCTTTCCCAGAGCGACATATTCATCTATGACCCCATTTACACCTGGTATGAACATGTGATCTCTATCTGTCTACATTATCTAGATAATGACATCCAGTCCATGGGTCACTGCATTTAGACCTGGTATTAAAATGCATAAATGGTGGACTTGTCAACAAACATGACAGACTTCTAGCTGTTGCTGCTGCTACTTGTAGCTTTTTGCATGGCTTGTTTTAGCTAGCAGGAAGAGGCGGACTTCAACTTATTTTTCTTATGAATGTGGTGACGCTGTACAGATTGCATGTACAACTGGCTGAGATCCAATCACAATGCCAACCTGACCACCTCAGTATGTGGTCTGGCCGATCCGATCGCATTCCGAGTGTATTCACATGCATCCAGATACAGTCTGCATTTAAATTCCAGGTGTAAATGAAGTATTAATTGAAATCTAGTCAAAGTGAGTGAACCGACTTAACATTTATCCCTATATTCATCCTGGTTTAAAGGGCAGAATCATCTGTGTTTGTTAAATCCTCACTGTTGAATATTAGGTGTTAATCATAGTTCACACATGGATTATTGGCAGTGTGATAAACCTGTATCGTCTGAGCAGCAGAGGATCCATCAGTATCAGTCCTCTTCCCTCTATATAGATAGGGTCTTATATGGCGAAATAACAATTAGCGGGTCCTGAAGGAGGCTATATCTGTCGTTCACTGCTTCTCCTTTCACTGAAAAGGTCAGTGCAGTCACAGCCGCAAACGAAACCTAAAGAGACAGTGGGAGAGCGAGATAAAGACAGAGAGAGAGAGAGAGAGAGAGAAACTGAGATGCGAAGGAGAGACACGGATGAAAAATAGAGAAAGAGAAGAGAGAAACAAGCGGATTTATGGACAAAAACTGAGAGGGAAGAGGTTGCTTTATATAAGCGCCGCTCTATAAGTCTGAGTCATGGTTAGGGATTAAGGCATAGAGCGGGCAAAGAAATATACTGGAGTCAAGCCGTTCACTTGGAAAAAAGTGAAATTAATACTGTCCAAGGAAGAAGCAGCAGTCATATTCAATCATATTACACCATTAAAAGTATCACGGTCAATGAAGCATGGATAGAGAGGGGGGGAAAGGGAGGATGAGTGAAAGCATGAGAAAGTGGACTGGAAAAAGAGTCAGAGGGATAGAAAAAGGAGGATGGATGTAAAAAAAAAAATAAAGGGAGTGTGGGAGCTAGAAACAAAATAAACACATTCACACAGAGAAACAAACAGAAAGAGACAGAGAGAGGTAAAATAGAGCGAGGTTATTATGGTAAAGAGGTCAAGCCTGCCGTAATGCTCTGTCTCGTAGAAAAGAAAACAGGCTTTACGTGTGTGTCAGAGTGTGTGTGTGTGTGTGTGTGTGTGTGTGTGTGTGTGTGTGTGTCCGTCTTATCTGCCTCTCTGTGTCTGTGCATGTGAGTGAGCCATCATCTGCCACCGCACTACACACATCACATCAGAGCCCCGTAACATGCGCGCCGTTATTTGTGTGTGTTTTTTCGTCTCAGACTAAGACGGTGGTTATGTAATCTAAAGGTTTATTCTGAGCGTGTGAAGGTACGCGGAAGACGGAAACAGTGTTATCTTTCAGAGCACACCTTTATGTCTGCAGAGCTGTATCAATAAGGACCTTGTTCGCACAGGAAGTTCAGGGTTTTTTTGAGCAAGCGGCTCATTAGTAAACTTATTTACTAGAGACGCCAACAAGGCCTGAGGTTTGGTTTGAACATTTGTAAGGACATTTTTTTGTCAGATGATCGATATGCACTTTCTTGTGTGTGTGTGTGTGTGTGCACTTGTTTTCACATGTACACACACACACACACAGAGCTTGATTCTGCTTAATGCTGCTTTGTGCTGCAATGTGTGTTTGGTTATATAACTTCCCCAAAACAGGACTTGTATCACAGTATGTGGATTTTTTTTTATGTAATATGTTTTGTTTTGTTAAATCTGAGAGTTAAATGACATTCTGTAGCTTTTGGTTACACAATTCAAGAGTTTCCTGAAGCTAATCAAATAATGCATTCATGACGGCGATTGCCAAACAACCTATATTTACATATTACATCATGTTTTCCACTTCATTCACTTTATTTTGTCATGAACCCGTGAACATACAGGCAGATGTTTCACTATCAGAGCTCACCTGGGAGCCTGCAGATCATCTCTGTGTGTTTGTGCTGGTCAGGCTGCGGCTGCTACCACGATCCTCCTGATAAAATGAAAGTAAAACCAGCTGTTGACCCGATATTGCTTGATTATTGGGATTATTTTCAAACTGTGATGTTTGAAACATTTAAAAATAAATAACTGCTTCAAATGTGGAGCCGTTCATTCATCCAACATACGCTACTTCCATGGCTGCGGGTAGCCGACTACCGCAATCTGATGGTTCACTGATCATCAAGTGAGGTATCTCCCATATCTTGTTCTCTCACTCCTTATTATAATAGGCCACATTTTATAGGAATCACACAAACCTGGCAGCTCTGCATAGACCTTAGACTACTGGTATAATATAAAGAATTAAAGTTAAAATGACTTGAGATTGTTAAAAATACTGGTTCACCAGCACTCAGACACTTGTGATAGCTAGCTAGCTAGCCAGACAGATAGATAGATAGATAGACATGAGTACACTGATCAACACTCTCTTTAATATATCAGTCATAGTCTGGTTTATTTTTGGTTCTTTTTCAGGGGAGTAAATGTTTTCTGTTTGTCTACAGCACAGTGGGGATGAATACAGAGGAGAGGGAGAAAGGACATACTGAAGAGGACAGGAGAAGAAGAAAAAGGGAGAACAGAGGCGAGATAAGAGGACAGGATAAGGGGATAGGAAAGAAAAAAAACATGAGAGAGGAGAGGAGAGGAGAGGAGGAAGGAAAGAAGGAAGGAGAGGAACAGAGAGGACGAGACAGGAGAGGATGAGAAATACTAGATAAGTCCCAGCGTGATCAAAGCATTACTTTGACATCAAGAGCGGGCCTCGCCAGCACGCTGACTGGTTAATGCTAGAAACACACATACGCACGTCGAGACATTAGAATACGTGTGTGTACGGAGCCTCTTCTCATATGTATCCAAGTGATACTGATATACACAGTGAGCCAGACTGCTTTTCATGAGACTATAAACATTTTTAACCCCTTACGTTTTTGGATCTGATTGTCTCGTAGCTGTCTAGACACAGACAGGATTCTGATTGTCTTTGTTTATTTGTTCTAAACAAAGGTAAATAGGGGGTAAAAAAAAATCCAATTACCTGACACCCACGTCTACCGCGCCACAATGCGAGCGAAAGAATGAGCTTCTACTTCTCACAGTTAGGCTGTCATAACCGGCTCCATGCTCCAGCAGACGGCACAAAGAACAATCCTCTTGCTTGAAAAATCGGTTGCCATGACTCTTTTTTTTGTGTGTGTGTGTGTGACATTTCTCAAAATAATTCAACCTTCGTGATTTTACTGGTAAATCAGTTCAAACTTTACAGCCGTAACCTTTCCGTCTCCACGGAACGCGCCGCGGAAAACACCGAAGGCCACAAAACAGGAACTCAGGAGCAGGAAAACACTGAAGGCCACAAAGCAGGAATTCAGAAACACATATTAGAGAATACTTCTCCCATGATTCTCTAATATGGTAAGAAAAAAACGTTAAACATGCAGATTAGGCCACTTATTTCCAAAGAGAAAGTTTATACAAATAGGTGTGCGAGCCCCTCCTCTCACCGTGACATCGGATACCACGCATCATAACAATCTGTCAGACGTTCTTCCCTCAAGCTACGTGTTCCGAGACGTTCATTATGCAGCTGTTTCTGTCCCCTGTGCACTATGTCGTCTAATGTGATTTCTCACTTTCTTGTTAGTGTAAACTGTGGCAAAACAAAGGGACGTATGACAGATGTTCTCGGCCCAGACGGAGGTCACAGTTACACGGTTGTTCAGACCGGGGAGCCACCGGGACGCGACTTTTTTAGTTAAACTATCTATCAGTCTGTTTATCTGCATGTCTCTTCATCCACCTCGACAACGCGGAGTCCTCTATCTAACCCTGCTCGTAATCAGATAAGCTCTATGCAGCATTTGCTGTTTTGGCTGACCACTGAGGTTGTGTGCGTGTGTTTTCGGTTTTATGACTGCTAAATACATTCTGTTTGCATGCGATATGCTCCTATTTGGAAGCGATGTGTCATCTTCTAACATGACGTAGCAAAACACACACACACAGTATGCATGCATGTGTTATAAACAAACAGAAACACACACACATGCACACACGCACTGTACCTCGAGGCCATAGCCGTCTGTCCACAGTTCACCTTTACAAATGTGTTCCATCAGCAAAATTAACTTGATACAATTAACATAACCATGTTAATTATGCTAATCAACAACACACTTCCTACAAATACACACTCAAACCTGTTTCTGTGTGTGTGTGTGTGTGTGTGTGTGTGTGTGATTCACTCCCTGGCAGTCTTACTAGAGAGGAATGAAGACAGAAGGATGAAGGTGTCAGAGAGAGAAGAAGACAAACAGATGGATGAGATGAGATGACTGATAGAAAATAAATCCAAAAGTTTGATAATCGGTTAATTGTTTTTAACTTTAGAACCGCGACAATGGGGGAAGAGGATGATGGGAGGAAGACAGTAGAAAGAGAGAGACAGTGAGTGAGGTGAGACAGCTATGAATGACCGCTTCACTGCTGGCTCCAAAGAGAAAATGAACACACACACACACACACACACACACACATACACTGTTAATTATTATCCAGAATAATGAGAAGCAAACGACTCATTAAATCTCTCCTTGACCTGCACACAGCAACTAGCCTCTCTTCCTTCCTTCCTTCCTTTCTCTATCTTTCTTTCTTTCTTTCTCACTGACTCTACTGTACCTGTCAAACCAGAAGCCTTTTCAGCTGTGAATTATTAATCGGCATTAAAGCAAACCCCTAAAAATGATCACTGACCCCAGTCTGGAGCATTTTTTTGTACCAAACCGGTGGCAGAACGTAAAGAAACGCTCCTGAAATTCATACGTGAGATGAACTTTGCTCTTGACCTTCATCCTGTATCCCCTCTCTCTCTCTTTCCCCTGCACTGTTTCTCAGTGTCTCTCCCTGCTGAATACTGTCTGCTAAAGTAGAAATGCAGTTTAAAAAAAAAAAAAAAAAAGAAAACAACCTTGCTTTCCCTCCTCTCATGTGACCACTGCCATGAGACCACAAACCACCTGACTGCACCTAACGACTGTCACAGAAAACAAATTACGCTGGATTACACAGATACGCTCTCTCTCACACACACACACACATATAAAATACCATACATACACTTAGCATATACACACACACACACACACACACACAAAAACACAAGGTGCTCTGATCAATATCGCTCTCTATCCGGAGCAATCGATTCTCATTTTAATCTGATCGATATCCCTACCAACACTGTATTCCGATCATCAATAGCGAAATCGATGAAATTGCTCATTAATCCCGAATTAACATTGATCCGAGATGCACCGTTATCGCAGTTACACCACAGTCTCATCATCTGGCCGTAAATCTACACAGGCTGATCTACACGGTCTCTGCACTCCGGCGTCGGGGAGAAAAGGTCAAACTAACCGAAGAGCAATATTTAACTACTCCTGCAGAACAACTGACGAAGCTCTAAAATTAAGAATTCAACGTTTTTGGCTGTCGAGTCTTGCATTAGAGAGGCGATAAAAAAGCAAATCAGACTTAAAAGTCGACATTTAATTGATGCCGGAGCATCTTTGGTGCTGCCACATGTTTTTTTTTGGTATAATTGCCTCTAAGTGGCGTCCTTGTTTGTTTTCTGGTTTTATTTGAGGCGCTGCTCTTCCTCGTCTCCAAGTCCTCGTGTGCATCCATCCAGCTTACGCTTGCGCTACTTAAATGACTTCAATGTGACTTTCCTCAACTAAATAATGAGAGCATGGGACATGTTCATGAATCACGCTGCTACTGGTTGCCCAAAAATGAAAAGTGTTTTCCAGTTTACTGACTTTAATTCATTCGTTTTCTTTGTTCTTCTTTTCAGGGTTACATCCAATACATGAGGCTGAAAACACCCTCAAAAGTTAACACATGCTTAAGATATAGTGACTTAACATGTTGGTCTGGCGCAAACTTTGGATATAAAAGACAGTTTTAGATAAATAATGACAATGATTGACTGAATACATGCATCCATTAAATTTGTGCTGAACTTCTGTATTATAATTTCCATGTCAGTGGTATGTAGAACTCCGGAGGACTAAGTGAAACCACATGAGCACAAGAGTGAGTAAAAGTAACCAAACCCGGGACATAATACTGAGAGGAAACTGTGTCGACAACACTGAACCACCTGTGCTGTCTCCCACTCCTCCTCACGTTCACCGATACCCAGGAAATCACCCCCCCACCCCCCCCCCCACCCCCCTCACCCCCACCCACTTCTTCACCCCTCATTAAAAGCAGACAAATCAGCCACTGTCCTTTTTTTCCCCCCCCTCTAGAGGGCAAGTAAAGGGATTAGAGGTCAAAAACACTAATTACAGACACCGTCATTTAATCTGGTTGAGGTCATGAGATTAGAGTTATAATCCCATCGTGCTGCCGCAGAAAATTATAAATCGATGTAACGTCTACCTGCAGCTTCCCCTTTATGTTGTCATGAATAGACGGGGAGAGGAGGATGTGAAAAACAAACATTGAAAGAAAAATATAGAGAATGGAAGAAGGTGAGACAGATTTTTTTTTTTTTTTTTTTTAAAAGTTGCACGTGAGAGAGAGAAGTGAGGCAGTTAAACTAGTACTGACTGTGCTTTCTATCGGTACCAGTGAACCCAGGGACTGGAGGGAAGCAAAACAAAACAGTGCAGAGGCAAAATGGAGAAACCGACTCAGTCCTCCCTTGACGCCCTCCCCTCCTTCACTGCTGTTCCCCCCACTCTCTCTCTCTCTCTTGCTTTTCTCTCTCTCTCTCTCTCTCTCTCTCTCCAGGAGGTAATGTGAATCTGAAGGTAACAGAAGCTAGTCACGGTGGACATGCTTATCCAGACAGACTAGACTCGTGTGTCTGTGTGTGTGTGTGTGTGTGTGTGTGTGTGTGTGTGTGTGGGTGTGTGTGTTCGAGGCGTGCGAAGATTGAATCCTGCATCCCTGGGGAGCCTAACTACCTCTCCATCTCTCTGACTGGCCCTCTGAAAGAGAGGGAGGTAGGGAGAAAGAGAGAGGGAGAGAGGGAGAAGGAAAAACAAAAAAGAGACTGGGGAAAGAATTAGAAAGAGCAGAGCAGAGCAGTCGCTGCCGCAGCAAAGCCCAACAGCTCCCTCTGTCGTCACGCCGAGAAGATCTAGTACTCCTCTCATTCATCCCCTCCTCTCTTCTTCTTTTTTTTTTTGAATTTTTGTCTCTTCATCTACAACGTGTCGCTCGGTTTCTCTCTCTTTCCAATCTCCCCTTTTTCCCCCCCTCTTATCCACATTTTCAAAGAAACTAGTTTACAATGCCGTGACTTATGAGAATGAGCAGCTGGTGCCTAATTAAATATAAATATAACGATTACAGTGTAATAAATTAATCCCTCTATCTCTCTCTGCTTCCCCGGTGAGCTACGTCAGCAGTGTTTGCAGTCGGTTGCCTTTAAACTCATTCCAGGAAGCGAGGTTTGTTTTGTTTTGTTTCTTTTTTCTTTTCTTTCGTCAAAATCCAATCCTGCACAAGGATGTTAAGAAATCAAAACAAGTTTGGTCATCGAATCTTTCAAAAGTGGCTCAATGGCAGTCAAAGTCAGACTCATTTGAAAGTCAGAAAGCTTCACCTGCGTGCGGTGTTTGTTTTGTCTGCTTCAATCAATGTAATGAACATTAAGATTTTCAAATGATTGTGTTCCATTACTAAAAGATGAGAAAGAGGACAAGAGATGTGGATTTAATCCGTAAAATCAATATGGGATAGCAGCTGGATCCAGACTCTTTTATTAACAGATCAGGTGACTCTGTGATATTGTGCGCTTATTATATACTCATAAGAAAGTCCCCACATACACATCTCGTAACGTGTAACCTTAGTTGTGTCTTTTTCAAACTGCTGAAGGACACAGATGTCTTTCTGCTGGCTGCTCATACGTGCATGTTCACACGTTTTAATTATATCTTCACAAACTATAAGGAACACAATATATATATTCCTACTGCCAGATCCCAGAACCGCTTCATCCCACAAATCCGACGACATTTCTGTGTCAGTTTCTGTGCGATTTCTTGGCTGAACATCAGTGAAAAATCTGATACCTCAACCCACCCCGCTTTCATCTGTCATCCAAGCCAGGTTTCTCTATACCGCTCCCCCCCTTAAATAGCACAGAGATGTACTGGTACAAGGGGGGAGGCTGTGTGTCTGTCCTGCTTTTATATATAAGTATACAATCACTTTCCCAGACAAACCTGCACTTTTGTGAGAACTGAAATAAAAAAAAGGGGGGGGGGTTAGCTATGTTCGTTCTTGACATAGCTAAGTGAAGACAGGCAGGTTTCTGGCTGCGGGTCTCGTTTCAGCGTCAGACAGCGGTGGCTCTCATAAAAGCGTGAGAAGAAATACACTCCTGATAGAAGTCATGCTGCCCTCCTCTCCTCCTCCCCCGCCTCCTCCTCATATCCTGATAGGAGTCATGCTCTTTTCTTCTCAGCTCTTCTCCTCCGTCCCCCCCCCCCCCCCCCCCCCCCCCCCCCCCGTCCTGCTGTTTCTCCTCTCTTCACCTCGTCTCCACTGCGGACTCCGTTCTCTCTCTCTCTCTCTCTCTCTCTCCCCCCTTATTTTGTCTTCTGCTCCTCTCCTTAAAATGAATTTCTACGTGACTGAAGTACTGAATCTATAGAGTATTAATTAGCTCACATCCACAAGCAACAAATCGGGTGATACTTTGGCAACATTTACATTTTATTTCTGTGGAGTCACAGTGAGGAGGCTCTGATGTAAAGCCCTGTCATAAAGTAAACACAAGAAGCAGCAAAAAAAAAAAAAAAAAAGGGGTCATAATGACGTGTCTTTTAAGTGGCTACTGAACCACAATGTAAACTCTCAGAACCAAAGAGGGAAAAAGGGGAATTCTGCTTTTGTTCTCTGTGATGTCGACCAGTCTGGAGGCTAATTAGCAAAATTCAGGGGGCGAAAAATAAACAGTGAAGTGCTGTCTGAAGAGTAACCACATTACAAGGAAATGTGTAGGAAAACTACAACATCACTGCTGCAACACTTGAAACTAGAGGAGAGTCAAACAAGCTTTTAGCCTGTGAGAATGTAACACATGAAAGTTACAAACCCTTTATTTTATATTTAACAAACTGGGGCTAAATGCATCTGTCTCTCCAATGTTGGCTGCAGACTTTGTCTAAAAGGCCTCTGCAAGAAAACAGCACCGCAAAAACCAGCCAAGCCTGCCTGTCGAATAAAATACAACAACAGCAAATTATTTGGTCAATGGCTCCCACAAGACTGAAGAGTACAGAGGGAGTCCGGGAGAGCTGGGCGAGGAGAGATGAAGAGACCAAGGGAGGAGGAGGAGGAGAAGAAGAAGAGGAGAGTGGGGAAGATGAAATTCAAAAGAAGGAGAGAGAGAGAGGGGAGACATTTCATAGCGCAACAGTGTGGAAGACACAAGGAAAGGGGAGGTGGAGAGCGAGAGTGAGAGAGATTATTGCCTGCTTGAGAGCAGCAATCTTGAGCTGTACCATGAATACCAAAGACTGTACAGCCCTACAGTCAACGCAGCCCCTCCTCCTCCTCCCCCCTCCATGAAAACGCAGCAGAATTGCAGCTGCCCAAATTATACACCAATATCTCACTTACTCTCCCGTTGAAAACGACTCAGCAGCAGCAGCAGCAGCAGCAGCTCAGTACTCCATCCATAATTATTCATAATCAGACCAGCACAGAGACTCAGCCAGCAAGGACACGTCTTCAGTAGATTTCAGATGTCTGTTTCAACAATTAAAAAAAAAAAAAAAAAAAAAAAGATCTGATGTGGCCCTGCAGGGACTATAAGCCAAACGCACGGACCTAAGTGAGTGCGGAATGAGTCTGAATGAGCCTACAGGCAAGTGATCTGTATGCAATTTTTATGCAGTTTCACTGGCGCTGGCGCACACGGCGAGAGCAAGGACGCAGATCCAAGTTGAAGTATTCAAATGGATTGCATACTAAACCATATGGAGTCTTCAGGGATTCACACTTCAAGATATAATTGATTAATTCATTAAATTAATTTCACAGAGCGATAATGAACCCCGCAAAGAGCGGTATTAAGTGGGAAGACGAGACAGAAAGCAAGGAAAAGAGAGGATGTGGTTGGTAATTTCAACTGTAAAACACATTATATTTATTTAACGGGAGATTGGAAGTGGAGGAAAAACGCTCTCTTGGGAAAAAAAGGCCTGTATTGTGCCAAATAAATACAAGTACAGCGCTCACTTCCAAAACTAAAGACTGTCTGTCTCTTAAATATTGTAGTGATAGATAATACTTTCCTTTAGTGAATGCTGTGATTTGACCATGAAACAAACACACACACACACACACATCTATTCTGATGGCGATCCAAAGAAAAGTTGTGCGTCGCAGCTTCAAGGAGCCGCCGGGCGGCACAGAAAGCGAGAAGGAGCCTACATCCAGATTATCCCCCTATTCGTAGCCAGACACACACATGCACGCGCGCACACACACACATACACACGCACGCGGGCGCAGTCGGACTCAGACGCGCACGCACACACACCAAACGAGCGCAGACACACACCGATACACACACACTGCGCTGGAAACGTACAAAAAAATACAGGATGTGTTATGTGAAAACCGCACAAATCCAACCGTCATCCAGTGGTCCTGAAGACTGAAGAAAGTCTGCTCTGTTCCAGCCACCAGCACAACAAACACACACACAAGTCTTCATATTTTGTTACCATCGCTAATGCGCAAAAGCTCCGTGGGCTTTTCCTCGCGTTTTCCTTATTTGCTCAAACACTACGACATCCTCCCAGAGTGACATTTTAATATATATATATATATATATATATATATATATATACGTATATGCAGTGTTTGTGTGACAACCAAATGTCTGGATTGATCCAGAGGCGAACCAGAATCTCCCCAGCATCCCGGGAACCGAAACATTTCACTTCATTCTCTCTCGCTGGTTTTACGCTCAGAAAAGCAGGCACAGACAGAGACGCGCGGACAGCGAAGAGAGATAGAGAGAGAGAGAGAGAGAGAGAGAGAGAGAGAGAAACAGTCTGAGGGTGAAAAGAGATGAATGGGACTGTGTTGAGATAACAACGGCAGAATCCCAGTCCTTTAACTCAAGCGGTCCTTACCTTGGAAGTGGGGGACTCCGTGCGCAGCCCGTCTCTCCAAAGAAATTTCCCCAATACATACAAGCCAGTAGACAACCGTCACTTCTCTCAAGTAGTGTCGCTTCTTTAATCAGATGTCCAACACATCCACTGATTGAAACCCCAGTTTTTCGCTGTTTGAGTGCGCGTGCAGAGTAGATGGGGTACAAAAAAAAAAGGAAAGCAGAGCCAAGACCCTTCCCCTAGAAACCCAAAATGTTCTTTCTCCAAAAAAAAAAAAAAAAAAAAAAATGAAACGAAGATGAATAGAAAGAGAAGGGTAAAAATGATAAGAACAGTTTCTTTATAAGGTTCCGAGATTAAAGTGATGAAGAGGAGTGGTGGTGGTGGTGGTGGTGGTGGTGAGGAGGAAGTGGTGGGTGTCGGGAGACAAAAAGAGAGAAATCACCGTGGCATCCCTCCCTCCTCCAGGTATCAAATCCGGTACCGTCAGCGCCGTTTATCCGTCCTCCCTCCAAGAGCCTCGGGAGCGGTGTGAGGGAGACTGAACGGGCGCACAGCAGCAGCAGCAGCCAGGAGAGAGAGAGAGAGAGAGAGAGAGAGAGAGAGAGAGAGAGAGAGAGAGAGAGAGAGAGAGAGAGAGAGAGATGTCGCTACCGATGGAGGGCGTTGGAAACTAGAGTAACCTTCTCTCTCCTCTCACTTCCTATTCTCTCTTTATACCCGCACTTTCTATTATGATCTTATAACATATTCGTTATCAGGATACTAGTCAAGACTCCTGTCATGGCAACACAGCACACAAATAAAATCACCAAGTCAAATAAGATGACGAAACACCAACTTTTCACTTCCCCGTGAGAGATTATTATAGGCTACTTAGGTAAAATAGGGAAAATACATCTATTTCATTTCTGTGCATGTGTTCATAAGAAATCACTTGTTCTGGGGAAGATGACTGGAGTGTTGAGGTCACATCACTTCCTCTTTTACTGTGTCACTCTGCACCCGTTCAGAGCAGGAACCAGACTGAGCGGCTGCAGCAGAAGAAGCTCTGCAGGAGGGGAGACTGAATGCAACAGTTGCTCTTCTCTCATTGGCTGAAAGCAACGACCAACCGGCTGCCGGAGCAGATTTAGAATCTCACCGGCAGCCAATGAGAGGAGAGAAAGTGCAATGCGGGGGGAGGGGCGGTTTTTGGAAGACCCTTTTTAAAGAGAGGCGATTGGCTGAATCAATGTCCCGTTTAAAATATCTCCGAGCCAATGAAAATAAAGATTTGGAAAAAAAACAAACAAACTCATCATCAGTTCAGTCAGGTGAGGCAGCTGGTTTATGACTCTCTCCATTTATGTCTTGAAGTATTCAGAAAGCAACGTTTTTTTATTTATTTAATTGATGTGTTGACTCCATAAATTCTTGCTACTTAAATGTATCATAACGTGACAGATATATAAAGATTATTGACTCCAACCACGTGCCTTTAACATCTGTACAGTATGGCTCCTCTCATGTGAAAACCTTGTACTTCTATTGGTCTATTTTGCACCTGAAGAAGATTACATGGGTTCTTGTTTTATGACGTTTTGATCTGATGAAACACTTCCAAAACCTCTTTGAGTAAAGCCTTATTATTTTAACCAAACACCTAACATTAGATTTTTCACAGGGAAATACCCAGATTTCATTAAACGATCAGATTAAAGTGACATTTAACCAGATTTTGTGTCCCCAAACAACTTGCCGCTGCCAGAAGTCATTATTCACTTTAGTTTACAGTACACGTGGAGCTCTTACAACGAGCAGAGCTCATAAATGCTCCCAATAATATAAATGAAGAGATTAAGGGTTTAAAATGCAAATAAGCTGCTGATTATGTACCAGAGTCTATTACAAAAAAGTTGTTGGACTATATTAGCTGCGCTGCAGCAATGGTAGTTTTAAAATGGTTTTTTTTCTCTCCCTGGAGTTTTGTATTATTGATGTTTTCAAAAATCTAAATCAAAATAGAAAAAAATAATTAGGTTTATTAAAAGTCTAGGCTCAATATCATTTTATTTCTGTGTTTCATACAGACGCAGGTCAGTTAAAGTTTAGGTTAGCTTAGCACAAAAACTGGAAGCAAATGGCTAGCTTATTGTTTTGTCTAACAAGTCCTCCAAATTAAATGATCTAATAGGTCGTTTGACCATGTGACTCCAGAACGAGCGTTTTCTAATCTGGTGCCTTTAACAGCAGTAATCTGCGAGAGGACATCATTTGTGTGAGCTTTCCAAAACCGTTACAAGTCACTGTTAAAAATAATTTTTGGATGTGACAGTGCTGTGGTTAAGGTCTGGTTGGGTTTAAGCACAAAAAACACTTGGTTAGGTTTATGGAAAGTTCATAGTTTGGGTTAAAATGATCACTTTGTTGAGGTTAGAGTAAATGGGATGTGGGTTGAAGTTGCTTCTTCCTTAAAGTTAGGCGATCTTTGTCATCATGGCTACAATAATAACAATGGAGTTAAGATTGTAGTTAAGTTTTTAAAAAACTGATCCGACTTACAGTTGGAAATGGGAGACGAACAACGGTCTCCTGTGGGAAAGTCCACTGTTGGGTTAATCAACCCCTCTTCCTCTGAAGGAGGACGTTTGTCAGCATATACAGCACCAGTCAAAAGTTTGGACACACCTCCTCATTAAAGGGAATGGGAAGGTGTGTCCAAACTTATATGTCATCTTAACTGTTCCTCTGCTCCGGATCAAAATAACTACAGCTGCTGGAAGGCATCTGTCACTCAAACATAACTATAAGTCGTTTTGGGGAACTGACATTACGACCTATTGTGTTGTTTTTCTCGGGAGGACGGTCTCGTTTTATCAAAGGTGCATTGTAACAATTCCAACGATAGATAGTAGTTATTGTATGATTGTGTTTTACAAGTGTCCAATTAGAAAATGCTGCTTTACCAGGAACAGCTGGTCCACGTAGCCACCAGCAGCCTCTCAGAAGTCCCGTCCACAGAGGGAGTTGATGGCTTCACACAGTGTTGTAACTGCAAACAAACTGGCTCTTGGACTTAATTTAACATGTAAATAATCTGAAAATCATACTCTTGTTGGATCTACTATAGATCCCTCGCTGTGACATAAATCAGCTCTCTTGTGTGCCATGCCAGGAAATGTGTTTTGTATGCTCAAAAGCAACAATACCTGAAATCAGCTTTGCGTGAGCCAAAGTGCTCCCTTTTGTAAATTTATGTATGTATTTGGAGTTAATGGCAGAGGCTTGAAAAGCTCTGATATCACGCTCATTTCCAAAAGGGACAGCAGGAGCTTTCATTCAGTGGGGAACAGTAGATGATCATTCACGCTTTCTTTCTGTTTTTAAGATTGTTTACCTTTTGTTTGACAGACAGGAAATGTAGGTAGAGAGAGAGGGGTTTGACACACAACACAGGACCTCCAGCCGGGAGTCAAGCCGTGGACATGGCGGTTATGGGGTTTGCGCCTTAACCATTGGGCCACCAGGGTGCGCCCAATAATACAGGTTTTCATTATGGCATTCACCAGGCCTTTATTACTCTGGATGCAAAATGACATAATTAGATTAGGATAAAGGGCAGGTTGTCAAATGTAATTAGAGGGTATTTTTGGCCATAATGAATGAACATGTAAACAACTGCAGCCCTTTTAGCAGTCTCTTCATTTTCAGGGTGTATATAGCATGCAGGCAGATTAAAAGCCGTTTCAATAAATTAGTCATTCCTCACATGTATTTAAAATTCTTAATACACACTGACTTCTAGTCCATAACCCAGTCTCCTCATACACTATCTTCTTTTATTCTGTGTCAGAAGCCTGCAAATGGAAAGGACAGGCAATGCTAAGAGCCAAAGGAGGAAGTGATTTCCTTCTTCCCCTTCAAAGACAGAAGAGTTTCATGGTTTTTTAAAGCTTTTATGCACACTCACATTTCTCACCGGTGCTGAGTGAGGATAAAACCATTTTGCCAATTTTCAACCTGGAAAACAATTTTTATACCTTATTTTTCTAGGTAAGGTTTGTGAGCCAATGTTTGTTTAGATTGCTATATATCCAAACAACGGCGAAACTTCTTCTCCTTTAAAACTCAAAATGTTGCAATAAAAACTGCATGAAAGTACACTTACTACTGTTAATCAAGCTGTTCCACTGGAGCAATTTGGAGTTGTACTTGTTGGTAAAAACAAAGAGATTGTAAACCAACTGTAACCGAGGGGATATCAGTTTGACTGAACCACACCAGGCAGTCAGTATGGCTTCCCAGAAGGGTCATTATAAAGCTGTGCTGCCCCAATAACTTGCAGTTTAATTGCTCCTGAACTAGTCCAGGACATCTTGATTGATTCTTAGGGAATGCTGTCTAGCATGCGTCTATAATTGATGAGATGGATATTTTTTCTGTTTCTATGGCAGAGGTTTTTCAGTAAGTGTATATGGCATAAAAGAATGAGCTTATGGTGAGTTCCATTCAAGTCAGAGGTTGGAAATTTCCAATTTGAATATTTGCAATGTCAGCAGAGCTTAATTTGATATATCAAAGAGATGGAGGAGATTAAGGTAAATGTCTGCCACAAAATATTTTACATCAATTTAGTCAGATTATTACACCAAGTACGTAACGTTACATGTTTCTGGTAGCCTTTATCATTTACTAATGTAGCCTAAGTAAACAGTCTTGATTTTGAGAGTTTTATTCATTCAACACCATTCAAAACCTGCTCGTCTCGTTTGCTGCCATACTGAGTGATGTCAGAGCGTCTGCTTCTCGGTGAAGTCGGAGTGCATGAAATTAGTCCGACTCTCCCAGTCCGAGCTCCTACTTCGAGAGCCATAGTTTTTCAAGTAGGAGGTCTGAAATTGAGTTGTCTGGAACGCAGCATTGAAGGTGAAAAAGTTTCATTCCATATGACATGAACCTTATTTTTAGATTTGATCCTTATCCGTCAAACTTATCGATTCGCGTTAAAATCGTCTTATGAGCGTGAATTTTTCACCGCGTCTCTTCACACATGTATGTAAAAAGATGTGAAGTCATGCCTCTCCCCTACATGTTTTAATGCTGCCTTCACTGTGGCTTTGACATGGTCTTGTTTACTCTTTTATAGCTGGCTAGCTGTCAACATGCACTCCAGAGTAAAGAAATGCAATATACAGTGATGGCTGTCAGGTCATGGATAAACTGAAAATTAAGTACAGATGCGACGTGTTAGAGCATCATTATGTTGAAAAAGACATGTTTTGGATGCCTTTGGGGCATTTTGAGTGTCTATCTGCTTTAAAAAATTCCATCAAGGAGCAACGGACCATAGTGAGCACTCTATGGTTAGCAATACTCAGATGTTAGTCAGCATATTTTCAATCCTCGGAAAAATAGAGAAAAGGAAGAGAAAACAGAATAACGATTTAAAAGTGGAGACAGTATTACTCTTATGGAATTTGAAAACTCAACCTTCTGACCAGAAGCTCGCTCCGTAAACCTTTAAACAGTCTCTGGCTCTCAGCAGGCATGGCTTTTACATTAATGTATGTCATGAAGAGCGTTTGAAACTGAAAGATTGCACATCGGGGAGAAGTACAGTAGTTCTATGTGTGGCGGCCACAGTGAGAGCCTGCAGTCTCATGTTGTAAACATTCAGCTGAGGCAGCAGTTCTGAGTCACCGAGAGTCGGAAGACGGTTCTGTCGTTGCGCACGCTGACCTACAAACCCTAAACAGTAAGGGAATATCCAGCCTGTGTGTGCTTGGACCACACACAGGCTGCACACACACACACACACACACACCCGACCTTATACCCACATACATATACGGACACTAGAGCATAAGCAGAGCACTGAAACAACAGAAACACAAGCTGGAAATCAATTTAAACATGAAGAAAGATTGCAAGAGCCTGCAAAATAAAAGACATGGAGAGGAAGCAACAGAGTGAGAGAGACAACATTCCTCCTCTTCACCTTGATGATGATACTGCTTTGTTATAAAGTATTAACACCTCTAACTGCAGACACACAGGTAACACTGCATAATGCACTGTTTTACACAACTGTGTGTGTGAGAGGGAGCAAGTGAATGCATGCATGTGTATGTGTATTAGTTTGTAACATGTTTTGCATAATTATCTTTTAGTAGGAGTGTATTTGGGTGTTTTATTATAGTTGGTGTGTGTCTTATGTAGTGATTGTACAAAAGAGCGTAAACGGTTTGATTTTTCAACTATATATTCTATGAATGTATTAAAACACAAATATATTTGGTTTAGAACAGCTTCCAAATTTGAAAAGTTCACGTTTCATGACTGTTAACGGTTAAAATGTTCTGTGTTTGCACTTTTAAATCAAACTGGCGATCATCCTCGTGTGACTCAAAGGCATCAGCGTTGACGTTAATCCGTTGATCTTTGTAACCTATCGAACCGGAAAAATGTTTGGCGTCGATTGGAATTCCATTGATAGATCGGCTACATGTTCAATATTGTCACTAAGCTGTGGATTTGTATCTGTAACTGTCAGTTAACTCGCTGGCTGGAAACGGTGTCTTTCCTCTTCATGTCCTGAGAGTGAAGTAAGTGTCTCTAACTTACCTTTTTTTTTTCCTTTCTTTTTTATTCTTCATAGGAATTACATTATAAGAAATAGATGTTTTAGTTTTGTTTCATAAAAGCCACATTGTTAGGCAAAATGATGCAGAGGAGCGTGTGAAAAAAACTGCAACTTGAGTTTCACTCAAAAAATGATTATTTCATCATATTGAGAAAACTAACAATGACACACAAGGTCATTGGTTACAAAGGGTATAGAGGAGCTTTGAAAGCTTTAAAAATTTAATTATATATATATATATACATATTATAAACTTTTATATAATGAATAGAAATGTTTCATTTAACCATCCAATGCCAAAAGATTCTACAAAGAAACAGACAAGAATCTGTTTCTCTAAAGATCTCGACAACATCTTTGTGTTTTATTGCCACCGTGCCCTTCCACCTCGCTCACCACTCACTCGCCTACATGTGCTCTATATAAAACCCACAGGATGCAGGGTGAGAAAACTGTCTATTCCCCAGATACCCAAACAGGTGTCATTTTCACAGTTGGTGTTGTTGATGGAAACCTGATAGCTCAGTGTTTTCTCATGTAAAAAAGTGAACCAATTCCTGGGAGTTTACAGATCATATAAATTTCCGCTACATTCCTGAGATGTTCTATCATACAGAAAATAAGCTTTTATGAAATTATCATAACTCATCATACCTTAAAAAGAAAAAAAAAAAAATCTCTTCCGGATCTGTTCTCTTTTGATTTTTTGTAAACACGGCGGATAGAAACAAACCTCTTACGGCTTTCATCTTACATTTTCAACTCATGTTCAGCGTCATATATCATTTAAAGCTTTCAGCCTTTTATGTGGAATCCGGCTAATTCATTTTAAACAAAAAAAACACACACACACATATATATACATATATATATCTTGTCTTCATTCTCATGTTTTGGTTATGTGTGGTGAGTGATTACACAGGAATTATGGACGTGGCTTTTAAGGGCAAGGTTGTTTGTTTTAGCTTGAGCCTGGAGGATACCAGGGGCTTTACGGGGGATAAAAAAGAGCAGGACACATGTTTTATTTTCTTTTAACCTATATGTCTTAGTTTTCTATGTCTGTCCTCCTTTCTTCCCTTCTCTCCTTCCTCCCTCGTACGACACATTTCACATTTTTCCACCCTTACCATTTCTACGTATTAGCCCTCTCTCTCTCCTCTCTCGCTGCCTTCCTCGCGTCCTCCCTGCTGTGTCCGCTTAATGGAGGGCAGCAGTGACCAATCAGTGGGCTGGGATTATCACACAGTGTGCAATAATTGAATTTGGGCTGTCGGTGCGGTAACCGAGCATGGGTCTATTGAGGGAGAGGGATGGAGTTTCATTTGGAGATCGACAGAGAAACACAGGGAGACAGATAGAGAGAATGCTAGAAAATAGAGACATAAAGCCAGAAAGTTAGAGAGGAGAAAAGAGATCCATCTATTCATAGTATAAACCTTTTATTCCTATTCACACTCATACTGAGGCTGGACCTATGAAAAAAAAAAAAAAAATACATGCAAGAATGTAAGAATGGAAATGAAGCTCCCTTCTCAGGATAGTGGGAAGGAAAGCAAAATAGAGCAACCCAGAGAGAAAAAGGGGTAAAAGATAGAAAATTAAAGCGAGATCTAGAGATGGAGAGACATGGAGAGAGAGAGAGAGAGAGAGAGAGAGAACAGAGAGCAGCCTTGTGTATGAGTTAGCAGTGAGGAGCAGAGCTGCATAGCAATCACTTGTTTGCTATGCTTTAATCAGCCAGACAACGCTAAACATTAGCTCGCCTCCTACACTCTAGACTCATTTAATCAGAGCCCTAACTCTGTATACAGCAGTGTCTGCAGCAGTGGAAGGGGCGAGCAGGCTTTCAATGGATACATTTGGACAAGAATGCGAGGGATGGAGCCAAGGAGAGAGGGGGGGGGGGGGGGGGGGGGGGGAGAGAGAAAATAGACTTTTACACTCCTTTATTAAAACATGCCTACCAATGGAAAGAGAGGGAGGTAGAAGTTAAGAGAGGACAGGAGACTTGTTTTGGGGCAGTGGAGATGCAGTAAACCCCAGGAGGAGGGGAGGGGGGGTTGAGACTTTGAAGCCATGTGAGCAAAAGACAGTGAGATTTTTTATTTTTTTAATAATGCAAATTAAAACAATTTAAAGGTGCAGTACAATAAGAAGCATATAGATGATTCTATAGTGGAATATAGAGCTAGAATTCAGAAAATGAGTCATACATGCACAGTTTGGAGGACACAGAACATAAGATCTAGAAGAATAGTTATTTAAGTGGTTCAGAGTGGACAGACTAAAGACTGTATAAACACAGACACTGTAGTTCTCACTCAAGGATGTTTTGAAACCGACAGAAGACAAAGTGCAGCCTGATTTTCAGACTGAATTATGTGGTGAGGATGAAATGGCCGTTCAGTCTGACATGTTCCTTCTTTTAAACTGTTTTTTTCTGTCAGGGCTGGATTGTATTTTGAACAAACTAATCTGGTCCCTGTTTCCCAATAACGATCGAGCGAGCGCACACGCACGCCGTTAAGAGCGCCTTAACATCGGCCGTCTGCGGTGCTGAAAACTGAAAGTGAAAGGAGCACAGTGATGACACAAATTGGCAGATCAATTGTTGAATTCATATTTATGTGCGCTGGTTTAGTTTTACTTTCTAAGAAAGAACATCATAGACTTAAAAATGTACAAAAACAATGAAAACTTAAATAAAATATGGAGGTTTTGGTTCCTCAGCCTCCTGCGAGTGTTTTGATGTCACTTGTTAATCTACCATCATTTCTAAGAGCATCTTTAGGTACGATGCTTTTGGGAAACACCTTTCAAACTGAAGAAGGTTCGTAAAATATATATATATATATATATATATATATACAATCATCTTAGTCGTAATATGCTTTTAGGACAGGAGGCCCTGATTATTATGGCTGCTTTGACATAATTTTAAGGCGACAATGAGGCATGTTAGGTAGCATATAGTTAGCATAAGTTAAACATGTATTCAAATGAAAAAGAACTGGGTTTTTATTGATAAGATCCCATTGTTTACTTCACTAGTATAGAAGTCTAACAAGTTTCTCTCTAAAGTTCACTGATCCTGGCTGTCAAGACACCATTGATTTCCAGTTTATTCATTTTCACTGGTTAAAATCAAACAAATACAAACGACAAGAAAGAAATCAATGTGCAGGGAGAGGAATAAGTCGAGTAGGTTCACTGATTACCTAAAATACCTACCTAAAATAATATACATACATAAAACCAAGATTAAAGTGTTTTTAAAATATGCTTTAAAGAAATTTTAACCCAATGACAATAGTAGTTCCATAAATTTGGACGTGTGTATATGATTGGAAATGAACTTCTGGTTGTGGGATGTTTGGGAAGATGAAGATCAGATGATTGTCAGGTTGAGTGAATCTTAGTTTCAAATAAGACCTGAAATGAATTAAATATTTCCTGCTTGAATTGTATCTTATACATAAAAGTACATATTTGGAACATGTTTGATGAATAAAAATAAAATAAAAATATGACTTTTATGAATATCTTGAAACAGAAGAGCCTTTCAGTCCCCTCAAGTCAGGCTGGCTTTCAGATACTTTACACTACTTGTCTAACGTTACGTGTGCAGGACTTGCTTTTTTCCTCTTCCCTTTTCTTTTGCTCCACCCTTTCCATTTCAATCTCTGACCTATATGTTTTTCTTTCTTCTCTTTTATCTCTAATAGCACATCATGGCTGGTTTGACAGTGACGGTAACTAGTAACTAGGCCAATGCTTTCTGATTCAAACAGCGGAATACAGCCCTATGATTTACATATGTCCTCACACACACACACACACACACACACACACACACACACAGATCTGCTCTTTCAGCATTTACCACATATAGAAGTTTAGAGGCCTTGTTTTTCAAATTGCTGCTATTTAATGCATGTAGAATTGCAATTTCTTGCCTGGAATGTGAAAACTTTTCATGACCAGCGTTGGCGTTCTTCCAACATAAAGTTGACATCTAAGGAGGAAGAGAAGATGCATGCACATAAATGCACCGCACGCACAGAAAAACACACACACACAGCGAGAGCAAGTCAACATCATATAAAATGACATTCTCACATGTTCACCAGACATGGGACATTAGGCTTCTGACAAAATATTGACTATCGGATTTCACAGTATAGGAATCATTCTGTGCATAGCGACACTCCTTCTCTTCTTCCTCATCTCTCTTTCACCCCCTTGTCTCATTCTATCCTTCTCTCTGTCTAACTGTCTTTGACTTTTTTCTCCTCCTCTCACATACACAGATGCAGGATGCCCTTTACCACTTTCTACCTCAATTTATTCCAATTAGAAGCTATTGACAAGGGCTCGCTGCTTCACACCGCAGTTAAAGGATGAGTTGGGGGCGTTTTAAGAAGTCTCTGTGAACAATCCCTTAACATGATGACTTTTTCCCCCCTCCGTACTAAAACTACACTCTTCTTCAACACATCCGAAATGTTTTCATGCTGTTGTTGTTGTACTTGAGAAATTGGCAGCTGTGGCCTATTTGCATTTCGCAGTCACAGTCAACAGGGAACTGAAGTATTTCTCTCTTTATATCGCATGCAAGCTGTTCTGTTTACGCTCTTCAGTTGTTCCATTACTTTAACAAATGTTAACGTATTTAAAGGATATTGGCTTCCTGCAGGAGATCAACATCTCTCTAGTGCAAGTCAATGGAGATCCAAAAATATTACACGAAAATGTAAATATTTTCTAAATTGATCGCTAATTCCTGCTGATGCTCCTCGTGTCCTTGGTTGCAAATGTTTTGCTTTTGATCATTTTGTTTATTCATTTAACGTGTTTTACTCACCTGAAAGAAAAATTGGACAATATCTAAACACACGCTGGATGTGTTTGAATAGATTTGGCGATTTGCTTTTCCCAGGTCTGAGAACATTTCGATGTGGTATTTGCTGATTATTTTCTTTTTTGTCGTTTTTTTTTTTTGCACATTTGTGCATAAAAACACCTACATGGAAACACCTGAAAGAATCCTAATAATATAGCAAAAAAAAAAAGATTTATTTATCGAAAAGAGAAGATACAATAAAGGCTGACCTGATCAACCCCGTCTAAATTGCAGCAGCAAATATGTTTTGCTAGACACATAATGCTGGCTGAATTATGTTTTCTCTCAATATAATGAGAAAATGTACTTAAAGGTCCAATGTGTAGAATTTAGTGGCATCTAGTGGAACGGACTTGGCAGAAGTGTATAGTGTATAATAGTGTATAATCCCATAAAAATAAGAATTGCTGTGTTTTTGTTACTTTAGAATCAACCCTTTATATCTACATACAGGAGCGTGCCCACCTTGTTGCACCCCCATGTTTCTACAGTAGCCCAGAATGGACAAACCAAAAATCTAATCTTACACTCAGTTAAGGTTAGGGAAAGATCATGTTCTTGGTTTAATACAGAGAAAGGTCTGCAGTGACTTGATGCACAACATGTCTGTTCACATTTAAGGGAAACTGTGATCCCCCCCCACTCCCCCCTGCCCTCCAAACCCCTACTTCTTTAGCAGCTGATAACAACACCACAGGGTGGATCTAAAGTGACAAACACATTGATTGAAAATAAACACAAATGCCGTCTTAGGTGGGAAGCAATAATTATATGTTTAATTATGTAGGATAGTCGGTGAAAACATGAACCAATTGGAATATTTTATTTTGATAAAGTTCCAGAAATGTATTTAAAAGTTGTGCAATAGTTTAATGGAAAAACAACTCTCCAGCGGTGGTCCAAGTGCAGCAGCCAAACCGATGCTATGCTTACTAAGAATGCACTCTACTCCAGCTGACGGTAAGCAAATTTGCTTTTTAGACATTCAGCTGATGCTGTAAGTACAAGTCAGTATTTATGAATCAGAAACAGATTTATTGCCAAGTATTTTTGCACATACAAGGGATTTGTATTGGCGTTGTGGTACATCACAATGAAAAAATACAAGGTAAGAGAAAAAACAAGTATCTGTGCAAAGTGAGAAAAATACCATAAAAGATCAGTTGTATAAATATATAAATACATTTTTACAATAAAGAATAAGTAGAAATATATTCAATGTGAAGAGAGCTGTTGAGTTGTACTATATTGTAAGATATATATAGATATATATATTGTAAGATACTGACTATGAATGTGAAAATGTTCACAGTATAAACAGTGTGTGTAATGTGCAAGTCTAATAATAGTTCTCAGATGTGCAATATACGATTATAGATTTCACATTAATATAAGATGTAGTGTCTGTGAGTGGGATAGAGTCTGTGTCAGTGGGGGTCCGGGGCCTTGTTGATGAGGTCGGCTGCAGTCGAGTAGCTGGAGGTTTTTGGTGAAGATCGACTGCAGCCTCTTGCTGGAGGAGAATGTTCAAAAAGTTGATGTTCCTGGTGGGAGGGGTCGGCCATGATCTTTCCTGCTCACCTCAGTGTCCTGGAAGGACGGCGGGTTGCAGCCAATCACCTTCTCAGCAGAGTGAATCATATGTTGCCGTCTGCTCTTGTCCTTGGCAGTTTCAGCAGCGTACCAGATGGTGATGGAGGAGGTGAGGATGGCGGTGTAGGAGTGCACAATTATTGGCTTTGGAAGGTTGAATTTCTTCAGCTGCCGCAGGAGGTGCATCCTCTTCTGAGGCTTCTTGGTTAGGCCACTGATGTTCAGCTCCCACTTAAGGTCCTGGATGATGATGATGATGCTCAGGAAGCTGAAGGACTCCACAGTGTCGTCTGGGGACTCACACAGGGTTCTCTCTGAAGTCCACAACCATCTTTGCTGTCCTTAGAGCTTTGAGCTCCAAGTTGTTTTGGCCACACCAGGACACCAGATGGCCAATCTCTCACCTGCAGGCGGACTCATCCCCGCCAGAGACGAGCTCAATGGGGGTGGTGTCGTCTGCAGAAACCCACCATCACAGATAGCCTGGAGAGGTTCAGGCTAAGACTTCCCCTCCAAGGAAGATATTTTGCCTTCATCAATAAATAACAATCAGCTAAATTCAAACCTTACAGCACCTGCCAACACCAGTGAGCCAGCAGATCTGTCTTTCAGCTGTCACACACCCGCAGGTCTTGTATCAAGCTCTCAGTAAATCAATCTTAGGGTGAAAGGTGTATTTTTGTTTTCAGTGGGGGGTACACTATTTGTTTATGTTGAGATTTCAGATCCCTTTTGAAAACAGAAAAGGTAATTAGAGATTTAATCAATTTTCCACTTGTAAACACACACATAAGCACCAAAGCAAATGTTTTTGAGGGATTTAATGATAATTATTACTCTCAAATTGATGTGTTTTTGTTGCAAAGATAAAGTAGAAGAAGAACTACACACACACACACACATATATATATATATATATATATATATTCCAACTTATTGGAGTCTGGTAAAAACAAACAGACAACAAAAACAAAACTAGCAAAGATTATTTGTCTTGCAGTGCTCTTTTCTCCGCACTTGTTTTTTAACAGAATATCCCTTTAAATCAGGATTTGTTCAGGTTTTTACATGAGGCTGGTTATCGTGTGAAAGCCTCCTGCATTTTCTGTGTGTGTGTGTGTGCACGTGCGTGTGTGTGTGTGTGTGTGTGTGTGTGTGTGTGTGTGTGTGCGTGCGCGGGTGTGTGTGTGTGTGTGTGTGTGTGTGTGTTGTATGCTGCTGGCTAATGTGTGAAAACCACTTCTGTTTTCTTTTGCTGTAACCCCCTGTGGAGCACAGGCCAAATAGGACACACACACACACTCTCCCTCTCTCACACACACCCACTCTCTCTCACACACACACTCTCTCACACACACACACACACACACACACTCTGTTTTTCCTGCATCTCCTTTCTCAGCGGGACTCCTCTCTCCGTCTATCTCCTGTCATTATCTTATCCTTCACTGATGACTGAGTGGACCAGGCTTGCATATGTGTATGTGTGAGAGAGTGATAAAGAGAATGAATGAATAAACACAGACACTCCAATCCTTCCTCTCTATTAATGCCTGAGCTGCAACAGTTTGTTGCTTCTCTCTTTATATAGTTGCTTCATCAAGATGTACTTTATAGTACAATTGTATCCTATCTTCTCTACAAGACTGTTTATTTTCTAGGTGAGGGGTAAAGTTGTGATTTCTAAGCCCAGTGTTCTCCTGCTGCTCACTAAGCAACTGCACTGGAGAGTTGCCTTGCTCAAACGTACTTAAATGGTAATTGTTCACTTTTCACACCCATGTTTTGCCAGCCTGCAGGACTGTATTATTTATTGGCAAGCAGAAAATCTAAATGCTACTGCATAAAGAGAAAGATAAGGAAAGTCACGTCTGAATATGAAGCCGAATAACTTTTATGTTAAAGTCATGATGGCAACGTCACTTGATCAAACATAGTAACATTTCTGCGTCACTTTCAACAAGCACAACTCAGAACTGAATGCCATCTGATTAGCATAAAGGCTGCAGCAGCACAAGGTGAAACCTGCGCTGAAATGTGTGTCTTGTTCCACCTTCTAAGATCATTGTAGTAAACGTATTGTCGCAATCATCATCTCCTGTGCACAAAGAAAATGAAATCAGTTAAATAAAGTATGAAACACTGTGAAAGAGCCATTTTTAAGTTATTTAGGATCAATCTATAGAAACATATTTTCCCCTTATAATTAGACCAGCACTCTCTCCCTATATTTTTGATTGATTTTGTTGCTGCCATGATTTTTCTATAAAACTTCAGAAAAATATACGTTATATATTCTGCACTTTCACATCTGGCAAAATGCTTGTACAAATACCGCAACTTAACATCTTGTCATTTAATGCTCGTGCATGTTGGACTTTATAAAAACAGGCAGCAGAATTCTCTTAAATAACAATAAATGAAGCAATAGATGCAAAAATGTATCACGCTGATTCACTCTGTTGAGAAGCAGAAGAAAGCAACCTGTGCTCTCACAATGGTTATTAATTAAGGATTTAATGTCAAAATAAGTTTTAAAATTCTACAGTAATGCAGAATTACATTACATTCAGTGTGAAAATGCAGCTACACTGGTTTGAAAACAGTTAATAATAATAATAATAATAATAATGTAACTTGGTATTTAAATGTGTTAAGACATGAACTAGACAGTGGTCTCTTTGGACAAAATAGTTTAGGAAACAACTGTCTTTTTCCACAAGCCTGATATAGAACTACAGTACTTCAACCTCATTAGCATACCAAGCTAACTAACTGATAACTGCTGCCTGTTGCAGATATACATCCCTCAACTAAGCTGTTTTTTGTGCCATGTTTTCTATTTATTTCCATGCGTGCGCTGCGTCATGAGCTCCAATCATGGTTGCTCCCAGCGTCGCTCGGCATGGGTATCCCAACTATTTACAAGAAGTGTGATGCAGGAGTGAGAGGACTGGGTGTTCTCAACATACAGTAGTAGCTCATCTACAGCAGTGAATTACACGCTGTGAACAAAAGGAGGAAGACAACTGAAATCAAACAAATCCACTTCTATTCAAATGTAGCTTCAGCAAACAGCTTGTATTTGTATTGCAGAGATACTACAGCTCTGGAAAGGCAACATTATGACTATTGAATACTTTTTTTTGGCAAACTCTGCATGTGCACAAACAGAACTCCTCTGGATCCAACCCCGTGGTTTTGTTTATCCTTTAATTAGAGAATTGCGCCTTTTTTTTAAGAAGGGCGTCTGTGTGGGATGCCATGGCAACAAATAATTAATGAGGTGATGTATCAGATGGATGCTCTGACGTTCACATCTAGAGCAACTAACAGCAAGACGCCGCCAAATTGTACTGACACACACGCGCGCACGTGCATACACATACAAACGCTTATTAAGGACAACAAACAGCAAGACATCTCAGGGTCAAAATCAACATTTACACTTGGGGAAGAAAGAGAGGAAGAGGGGAGGAGAGAGACAGCAGGAGAAAAAGAAAAAAGACAAACAGTGACAGAAATATAAGAAAGGAGAAGCAGACAGGAAGAGATGAAATAAAAACTAAATAAATAATAATTATTTAGTTTAAAAGATCAGAATATATAACACAGCATTTTGCATTTGAATACGTGTCTGCGTGTGTGCGATTGTGTGCTTGTATGTGATGTGTGTTGTAATTTTAATAGATGCATAATGCAGCGGAGGAAGGTTATCCCTGTGACACATAACCAATCACAGCTCCATCTGGGGAAAAGATTGGAAGATTAAAATTTTATATGTGAATATAACAGTATGTCTGTCTTTGAAGAAAGGGAGAGTACAAGTAAGAAAAAGAGACAAAGAAAAGGCAGGAAATGTCACATCTAAAAGAACGGTTACCTTTGGTTCTTTTATGGTTTAGAACTCATGTTATCTTTTGGTCGTAGGGGATTGGAAATGCTATGGAATATTATAAGGGCACGTTACATATATGTACTAGATTATCTGAATTAAAGGGGGCATATCATGCACATTTCCAGGTCTGCATTGTTATTCTGGGGGTCTAGTGGAATATCTTTGCATGATTTACAGTTAAAAACTCCTTATTTATCTTATACTGGCTCTTTATGCAGCCCCTCAGTTCAGCCTCTGACTGAAACAGGCTGTTTTTAGCTCCCGTCTCTTTTAGGACCCCCTCCCAGTGAGCCCACTCTGCTGCCCCTCGACAGACTTCCACCAACAATGTAAACAACACATTGAAGAACCTTAGTAACAAAGGCTAAGGGGCATGTGGGCGTGCACAAACAATCTGACGTCATCACGAGGTAGAAGTAGAGGTAACTTTTCATCTGCAAACGAAGTGTTCAGAGCAGGCTGAAGCCCAGACTTTTGACTTTCAGCATTATAATAGACATCCAACATTATAACAGTATATAAATGACAGAAAATCACAAAAAAATCCTGTTATGTCCCCTTTACAACTATGAAACAGGCTGATGTCTGATGAGGGTTTTTAAGTCAACTGTTCCTAGATCCAGTAAGGCAGCTCATGTTGGGCAACACTTAATCGCCACTTTAGACGACTCAAATGAGAATGTGAATTAGATTAGACTCTTCAGTTGACCTCAACCTCAGTGAAATTTTGAAGGTCAGTACATCCAAACCGATGGCGTTATGTTTACAGCTTTAAATAATCTATTAAATCCCTTGTGGATTACCATGTTGATATCTGTTTTTATGTGATCAAAAATCAATTATAGATTTGCTTTTAATAACGGCGTTTCAACCATGCGCGTGGTTGTTTCTACTTCACTTCAGTGGATTTGTGCATTCCCTTTGGGTGACAATTAGAACACAACAAGCACTTGTATTCCAGGCTCGAGGGACAATTAGCGAGCAGTGAGTTAGCGATTTGTCATGTTTGTAACACAATAGCATAAAACAACCGCTCACTGAGGAATTGGTTGAGTTATGAAGCTGCCATGTAGATCCTCATAAGCACACACACTTCCTCTCTCTCTCTCTCTCTCTCTCTCTCTCTCTGACGCACACAGATAATAATACATGTGTGTGCGTTATAGCACGTTATAATAATATATAAATAGAAACGTTATTTTTGTGACAAGCCACTGCTCGGGGGCCTCGTTTATAAAACTGTGCAGGATTCATGTCAAAAGGTGGAGTACGGACAAAACACAGAACGTGCTCACATACAAGAATATTCTGATTTATAACACGGTGCGCACGTCCTACGCTGGTTTCCCTTTATAAATCACAATCAACCTGAAATTTGGCACACGTGAGAGAGCATTGTAACACCTATAGTTGCCTATAAATAGTCAGTGAAACACCTCTAATTAATATTCATTCATGTGTGAAATCGAAGTTCTTGTCGGGGAGGTTGAGGCGACAAAACATATATTGTTTTGTGGACACAGTGTGGGAATTACAAATGTCAGAAAGGCTTTAGCGTGGCAGCATGTGGCGGACGCAGTGGATGTCGCTGGCTCAGACGGTCGGATCCTCTCCAAAATAAAAAAAAAAGAAGTGGTCCGACATAAAAGTAAAATGTTTGTGCCATGGGTGGGAGAAAGGGGACACCAGAGCTCAGCCCCCTTATGAGCGATTTGCAGGAATTATCGGGGAATTCTTCCAGAGTAGTGATGTAGGTGGAGGAGGACACAGATATGCAAGATGCACTGGATGATTCATGTATGTAATTTGTATTCCCTTGTTTGAAAAGAGAGTAAACTAAATGCATTCAAGTTGTGTTTAAACATTTATTTACAAAAACAAATGAGACATTTTCCATTATTTTTAGTCGCTGCGTATTCCAGCTGCCCCAGCGTCTCCACCGCAACCCTCCAGCTGCTGTTTCCTCACAGATGCAGGTTTCCAAGGAGTTCAAAGAAATATGACTTGTTTTATGTGACACATCTGTGATCTTTGCAACTTGCATTATTTTACTGTTTTACTATTAATAACTGCACACTACATACTGTCTGGCCTACTCCTAATCAATATCTTGCACATTACCATTCCCTTCTATTTAATATTTACAATTTAAACCTGCTCGCTGCTCCTCTCACACAGAATATATTTTACATTTTTCTTCTTTTGTAAATTCATTATTCTTTTATATTATTTTATATTACTTATGTTTTGTGCATTTTTTTGTGTATAATCTAACACTGCTGCACACAACAAAACCACCAAAGCAAATTTACTAGTATGTGCTTTCCTTGTATGTACTTGGCAATAAACTTGATTCTAATTCTGACAAGCTGTACACTGAAAGATCTACTTAATGAATAGTGTTATGTTTATCCATACGTGTTTGTGTTTTTACGAGCAACACATCGCATCCGCACGCTGGCGCACGGCAGCGGCGTTTGGCTCAGACGCCTGTGAGGGTTGAGAGGTTCTTCTGCAACAACAGATATCTCTGTTTTTATTTATTATCATGTTTTTCTTTGCATGCGTCCGTGGAGGACCGCACATTCTCCCGTCAAGTTTGTTTTTTTAATAAATCTCAAAGTTTGCTCAGAAAGTGGCGAACGCCTTCTTTTGTGCGTACGTAACATTTATAAATGAGGCCCCGGATCACAGGCCAATGCAAAATCATTAGAGCACTCCTCTGTACGAACCCTCAGGAATGCTTTCTTAACTATGAAAGAGAAAGGAATGAATCAGCCCTTTTATCCACTAAAATTCATCTTTATGTTGATATTTTATGTAAGACACAGAATATTCCAACACAGTGCAGAAGTCATTTGCATTCATGCCTCTCGTCGTGGGCCGGTGACTGTGAGAAAATGTCAGACAGCCACTGCTAAAGGTAAAATGCCAGGATCGCACGCTTGTCAGTCGGAAAATCAAATTAAAAAAAAGTTGATATTGTTTTCGAGCCTCATGAGGTGTGAGAGAGAGGAGTGAAAACACGATACGTATGTCTCACGTTTACCTGAGGTCGGATTTCGTCTAATGAGCTTCATGCTGGTCTTCAGGAAGCGGTTTTCCATGTGTTACTGAAACCACAGTCGTCTGGTTCACAAGCACAGCATCAATGTACCTCTGCTTCCTGTTAACTTTCTCTCTGCTTGTTGAACTGAAGTGAACTGTTCACCTGTAAGCATTAAACACAGTCCGGTATGTTGGTATCTTTTAAGATGAACACAACAATGATATCGTTACAGATGTTGTGGACAGTTTTGTTTACGCAGACAGCAGCTGGAACACAGTACACAAATGAGGGAAGTTTTTACAGCCTGACGTTGGAAGAGATCTTTATATTCCTCTTCCTAATCATGAAACAAACATTCCCGACGCTCAGTTACAAACAGCGGTCGTCGGGGAAGAAATACACATTCAAAAAATGAAGGATAGTGTAAATAAAATGTCTGTCTGTCTGCTTTTGTCTACTCATTGAGCAACTTCTCTCACTGTTTGGCTCTGTGTCTGTCTCATACACTCTGTTGTCTCCCTCTCTCCAAGCATTTAGTAGTAGCCCTTGACTCACTCTCTCTGTATATGTTTGGCTTTATCTCTATCTTCTAGTGATGGATGGTTCAGGGTGAGGGCCAGTGACTTCAGCTGGACAGAAAACAACTGGCTTCTCTCTCTGTCTCTCTTTCTCTCTCTCTCTCTCTCTCTCTCTCAGGCCTCTGGGTGGTCCTTTGTGTGGTCAAGCCAGTTATCTGAGTGATTGACAGCTTGTATCCAGCTGCCTTAGATATAAACCATACACAGTCTGAACCACAGAGACTCAGTGACAAATCAGGATTCTTTCATTTTGGATATTTTTCAGTGTTGAATTTCTCAGCCACAGTGCTTCATCTGAAGTGGGAGGACTGCTTACTTATAATTATTTTCATCTGATTATTTGTGCGGTCTGTGAAATGTCAGATAATTGTGAAAAATGTCTCAATCCCAAGTCCAACAGTCCAAAGATAATGAATTTATTATCATAGAGAAATAATAAAACCAGAACATATTCACATTTAGGAAGCTGGAACCAGTGACTCTTTGTCATTCTGTCTTAAATAATTGCTTAAATGATTATTTCATTATCAAAATTGCTGATAAATTTTTTTGATCAGATAAAAAAATTGAGCTTTATTATGTGAAACTAAAAAGCTCTAATATCAGTAACGTGATCGTTGTTACTGTCATTTTTAACCTCATTATCAAAAACAGAGTTAAATCAAGAGTTCTTCACCTGGTGTGTGTGTGCGTGTGTGTGTGTGTGTGTGTGTGTGTCACACACATGTGGTCATGTGATTGCAATCAGTGTGTACTGTACATTTAATCAGTGCCTATATTCATGGTCATTGTTATGCTTCTTGTGTAACCAGGTCATTGGAAGTTGAAGACCATATAATGAAATACACACACAAACACACACACACACACACACACACACACACACACACACACACACACACACACACACACACACGCACCTGCTACAGATTCACCCCTATGGAATCAATTTACTCCGACTGCCACTTCTTATAACACATCACAGCTTTGAGGTGATTGAATCTGCAGCAGAATTCTGATCAGTGATTCTTTAAATTCTATTCACACACAAACCCATCATCCTTTTTCCCGCTCAGATGACTCATAGTATATTTGGCAAGTATATTATATATCTGCGGAGTTCTGCACAAAGTTCACACACAATTTTGTATACCAATATTATATTTGTATTGGCACGGAAAACCAATATTATTCTCCATATAGACGTGTGGAAAATGTTTTATTATCTTGAGACCGGGCCAAACCAACAGTAGTTTTTATGATCAAATCTTGAAAAAAAAAAAAGATATTGTGTCAGTTTTCTTTTTCAGGCCCTCAAAAGCCAGTCTTACTGGGAATTCACATTAAAAGCGAAACGTGAGTGACATGAAGCGTTCAATCCACGCTGACTCCGTCCAGCCGTCACTGTCCTCAGAAGCAGCTGTCAGCGATCAGCAGCAGCTCTTGAGGTTCTCAAAGTTTACAGAACAAAGACAGTTTTTCATGTAGGCTTCACTGGAAGAAATCAGCATTGTAGTTTCTATTTATTGATTCATTTATTTTATTCCGCCGTTGGCCTGGGGGAATCTGCCAACAGTGAAACTGGCAAGCCCATAGCCACACTGGGAGCCTTGATCAGTGATTACAGATACCATTTATAAGTTCACAACATATTAACAACAGGAGATTTGTGTAATTTTAACAGCTGTCTGTAGAGATTACACTTCAGTTAGTGTGCCAGGAAAAAAAAAAGAAAAAAAAGAAGCAGTCCTGGAATTAGGATATCTGATAAAATGGAATTTTATCTGTCGGACGAATGAGGAACCTTAGAAGTGCCTCCAAAAATGCTTTTGGACCATGTGGATTGGCCTTTAGATGACACTGAAGATGTGTCATTTAAATACAGCTGCGTATGGTTTAGAAAACGGTTGCACGCTTTTGGATATCACACATCAACCCTCTCCTGCAATCCTTGTATCAGAGATTTTCAAGAGAAATAAACTTTTTTTTCCCAAACCCAAATCAACTCTCATTCATTGGCTTTTACCTTAAGTAGTATCAAACTTTTCTTCAAGATAGAAGATGATCTGAATTGGTAATTTAGCAGTGCAGACTCACTAACAGCAGATAATTAATTGAATTGAATTGGGACCAATGATAAAACATGCAAAGTTGTGCAGAACAACGCCAGCACTTGACAGCTTTTAATTCCACAATTCATAACCAGCATTTCAGAAAACTGTCACCGACAATCGAGTGAAAGTTGGCTCAAAAGCGTGTCATCTAGGATGGGACCATAATTCAAGTAGTGACATTGAATTCCTCTGTTTGTGCACAGTGTTCATGGCTCTAACCCATCTCCATTCTAACTGATCGATATCAGTATCAAGACACCGGAGACCAGGTTTTGCATACTGAGTCTTGCATGCAAAAACACTTTGGTTAAGAAAAACTGTGATTAAATGTTAGTAAAGTAAACATGTTCTATTTTATGCTTCAAGTCACTGTTGACTGAAAAACAACCAATCAAAAAAAGAAGAAACAGTCTATTATTGTAGACATACAGTTAATTGGTCTGTGGCAGATGTGAACTCTTAATCTTTGGTATAAAAATTGAGTGCGATACATTTCCATCCACCAGCCCGAGCTCCACACCCTCGCTTTCCGCCTCACTACATGAATGACATACTAGTTCCTGCAGAATCTGCATTTGCGGATGTAATTCCTACAGGGACACTGGGCTGGAAGGCAACACTGCCCATGTCCAAAAATTACCTGCATGTCATTGCCCATAATTTGCCCTATTACAGTATAATAGTCTCTATGTGAAGAGTCATTTGTTCAAGGTGAATTTTACCGCTGAGAAATAGTTGTCCTACCAGGTTTCAGAAGGGATTTAGAGCCAAGGAGAAGTTTAGTCTATTCAGTGGTAGCGCTGGATTTACACACATCAGTGCGCTGGGAGTAAGGGGGGGGGGGGGGGGGGGGGGGGGGGGGTGAGGAGGAGGAGGAGGAGAGAGGGGTGGAGGTTTTCAAATGTCAAGTCCAAGGAGATTAACAAGCTAGCGAGGGAGGACTGAGCTCGGTTCGACTCTGCTCTCTACCTCTCCTCCCTCCTGCCTCCTTGACTCCAACATCCTCTCTCTCTCTCTCTCTCTCTCTCCGCAACACACCGACTCTCTTTCTTTCACTCTCTAAACATCCTCACTGTCTCATAAGCATGCACACATTCTTGTCGCATTCCCTTTCTTTCTTTCTTTCTTTCACTCACTCTCCTTCGCTCCCCTGCTCTTTCCTCTCTCTCCCCCTCTCTCTCCAGACGCATATTTTAATACCCATACAGTGTGGGGATTTGGTGAATAAGAAAGAGAGAAAAAAGGAAAAAAAAAAAAAAAAAAGTCTGAATAAATTTTAGAAAGGGGTTAGTGGTGGGAACAGAAACGTGGTCTCTCATTGTTATGCATGAAAAGTCTGGCAGACTGAGGAGAGGGAAATGTGAAAAAAAAAAAAAACAAGGGTAGAGAGGAAGAAAGCAGAAACCAGGAGCTGTGTTTTTTTATGCAAACTAATAATCAATTGATAGGAATAATCAATCGGGATAAGAAAGTAGGCTGTAAAGAAAACTGTATTCAAGGATAGGAAACCTGTATCTCCTTAACTTCTGCCAAATTAGCTCTGCTTAAAATGTTAGTGAAGACAATTCAAGATGAAGCAGGATGAGCTGCCCCCAGATCGAGAGATTATATGAGACAAATGGAAATGTGAGTGTGCACAATAAACAAAGCATCACCCACAGAAAACAGCAGCACGACGGGAGCAAGAAGTTGCACTAAAGCAATTTTTGTTAGAAACATTGCAGATGGATGAATCTATAAAGGAAACTTTAAAGGGCATATATCATGCTTTTTTGTGATTTTCTGTTATTTTTTATACTGTTATGATGTTTGATGTCTCTGTTTGATGTCTCTGCTTGAGGTGAATGTATGTAGAAAATGCTCCCTGCAAAGTCAAAATCCAGGGCCTCAGCCTGCTGTGTACACTTTGTTTGCAAAGATACTTCTACTTCTTGCTCGTGATGACATCAGACCGTCCGCACATGCCTGTGAACAGCTGTCCATTCTTTAGTCTTTGTCTCTAAGGTTGTTGTATGGATTGTTCGCGTTGTTCACTCGCACATTTCGGATCAGATTTCATGTACATGTGCGGATATATTTGAGAAGTTTCCATTATGAGAAAAAGAAGTGAAATCCTACTGTTTGTTTACGTAGCCTTTGGAACGGCGAGCTGGCCAATCAGGACAGAGTGGGCTCATCAGGAGGCGGGCCTTAAAGAGACAGGAGCTAAAACGGGCTGTTTCAGACAGAGGCTGAACTGAGGGGCAGCATAAAGGGCCAGTATAAGATAAATATGGAGTTTTTTGAACTGTAAATCATGTAAAAATAATTCAGTAGAGCCCTATAATATAAATACAGACCTGGAAATGTGCATGATATGCCCCCTTTAACAGAACAACAATTATAAGTCGCCATCACCCCAAACCTCAGTTAGTGTCTCAGTGGACGTTTGATTTCTCATATCACCTACAGGGAGGACAGTCGGGAGATAAAATCATCCAGTTGTTAATGGCTTGTGGTCATTGCCTGTCATTCTCATTAACATTATTTTGGTTTTTAGAACTCGAATGAATTCATGAAAAACTGTCTGACAACTGAGTATTTATATTTGAGGGCAGAGTCACAGTTCAGCTCAACATGACCTTGATCTTAGAAAGTTAATTCACCTCCAGCTCTCTCTCCGCAGAGTTTTCATGTCAATTTCTCCACATCCCTCCATCCACCTTTTCTTTCAAATCCATTTCTGTGCAAATTGAAGCATGGACTTGTATAGTAAACAGTTTTTTGATAGATATCCATTTCTGTTTTCACTCACAGGACTCTAATCATAGTCTGCCTGAAATTCGGTGGTTCTGTCCGTCTGTGTTTACTCACTTGTTCATTACGTGCTTTCTGACTGTAAAGTGGTTGATTTGGTTATTGGTGGAAATTGTGTTGAAGTTATGTGTGATGTGTTAAGTCTCGAAGTAGGTTTCAGTAATCCTATGGCTTGTTCCTAGCTTCAGGCTAATAATATTCTCTTACAATCCAAAACATCAAATTGCCTTCTCAGATAAACTGGAGGCCAGAGAGGATTATTACAGACCAGGCGTTAAGAGGACAGCTAAAGAAACATAAGCCAAACACAGCCAGAAATGTCTTGAGTCTCGCCAGAGCTCATCAGCAGTGGCATAAGTTCTGACCTATCATGTGGTCCAACACTGGGGAGTATGTGCACTTAAAGTTCACTCTGCCTCTTGAAGATGCAGCAGATGAGGCTTTTGAAAAGTAGAAGCTTAGATACACTGAACTAGCAGCCGATCATGCGCAACGAGGATGGAGAGGCAGAGGACACCCTCACTTACATCTCTTCATCATGTCTTAGCTCCTCCCAGTGGGGGATACGAGAGAGAGTTGCAAGAAAAAGACGGATGGAGGGATCAAATTTACCAAATGATTTTTGTATCAGGCTATAGATAGATACAGGAAGTAGCTGATTGTAAAGAACACAAATATTCAGATAGACATTTTGTCTCCTGAATTTATACTAGGATCAGAAAATAAGAAGAAAATAAAATCTTTTTGGCTACTGAAAAAAACAAAGTTGCAAAAGTGTCATGTAATCATGTGGTAATTTTGATATTACAGCATCACTTGTACTTGTTCCTTTTACTGTTCAATCAGATCAGCTGACCAATCACTGAACAGGTTCTGATTGGTAGGGGTGTTGCCTATAGATTACATAACCACCACATAGGATAAACCTGTGGTTCCTCGCTCCTCTGAGACAAGTTTAAGTGATTGCAACATCCTTCCTAAAGGTGGACCTCGACTGATTTCTGGGTCATGGCTGGAGAACGCAAGAGCTGAGGACGACAGGAGGCTGAAATCCGTTACTGATTTTACTTCATTCAGTCAGACATCTGAAAATATCTGTGGTCAGTGTTTATGTTGGGCTGCAGTACACGCTGCTTCAGAAGCAGACAATGAGAGAATCCAATAAAATCCTTGTTATATGGATGCTCAGCTTCATTCAGCGGTAAGATAACTGTCAAATCCTTTAGAATAGCAAAGACAAAAACCCAGCAGGGGTGTACATGCAATGTCTAAAAATCATGCTGTGGTAAAAGTGAAATTATTTCCACTACAGTACACAATACGATTGGTAACCACTGCAAAAAATAACTCCACTGAATATAGAAAAAGCCAAATACTATAGAAACAAATGAACTTAAACATTTTGTGAAATTTCACATTATGAAATGAAAGAACAGACTCAAACAACATCACAACAATTTTCTGTTGTATTTTCTCCCTCTGTGGAGTGCTTCCCCTCTTTTTCGAACATAAAAGTGTGTTTTTGTGTACATGAAAGCAGCTGTTTTAATAGTTGGAAGATTGATATTACCAGAATGGGAAGCTACAAAGGGACCGTGAGCTCATTATTGAATTTCAAGACCACTTTGATGCAGTAACATTAGCTGGAGAATAAGCCCGACACATGCTGCATCACATACCACTCATATAATCAGGACAATTAGTTAATAATTCATACCACGACAATGGCTGTATATAGAAGAGAGCACCAGTGTCAGCATGTATGTGTGTGTGTGTGTGTGAGAGAGAGAGAGATAAAGAAAGGGAAAGAGAGAGAGAGCACTGAGCCCTGAGGCCACGGACTAGAAACCAGGAAGTCTAAAAAGAGAGAGTAAATAAAATGGAAAAGACCCTCATCTCTTTTGTTTGCTCCTCTTCTCTCCTCCTAATGTTCTATATGTAGCAATGAGTATTTCCTCATCATTTATTTTGACAGTTTCAACTTTGGAAAGAAGCTCACAGTAATCTCACAAACACATGTAAACATACACACCAGTAGCACACGCCCATACATCTGCTTTATCCCTTCAAATGACTAATCTTTCCTCTTGTACAGTGTGTGTGTGTGTGTGTGTGTGTGTGTGTGTGTGTGTGTGTGTGTGTTTGAATTGTGGATTCAGCAGTCCTGCAACATCTGCAGCTGTCTTGTTCTGACTCTCTCTGTCACGGACGCACTCACACACACACAGATATGCATGAATACATCCACCCAATATGCATACACACATATAAATATAAACACACACATACAACTGGAGAGTTCACTGGAGGTGTGAGTGGTGTTTTTTAAAGGCACAAGAGATGTAACATAGATGGGGACATGCAACACAGTAAATATAGTGTGTGTGTGTATATGTGTGAGTGAGTGTGTGGATTTGAAATGAATAGTATTAACTGGAAAATCAAGAACTTAAGGGCCGTATTTCCGTGGAGGCGCAACAACCAGCGCAAGCAGTGCTCTGACTGTTCGGTATTATCCTGACCTTGAAACTCGCTTTGTGTGTCTGTGTGGTATTTTGGAGACCGGCGCAGAGCACACGGGGCACAGGTGGGAGGAGAGGTGCAGACAGGTGGGAGGTTCATTCAAATGAAGCAACACAAAGACAGATGTTGTATTTTGGTTGAATTATAGACGTTGCCTTAAAAACAGAACCACGTATATTTGTGGTGCGACGTCAATCCGCTGCTGCTTTGGTGATTTTACCAACAGGATCAAACTACAAGTAAATACTTGCTGCAGACATGCTGCAACAATGGATTAATGCTTAAAATACAAATAATTTATTTCAATTAAACACTCTCCAACCAAAATCAGGACAGAAAATAACATTTAATGTAGTTAAAGCAGGAAAGTCAGTAAATCAGTCTGCAGAGATCTATAAATGAATGTGGGTGATTTTTACAGTATCTGCTGTTTTATCTGCTGCTTTATACTGTATGAAAAGCTTCTCCGTCAGTTCATCAAATCCCTGCATCATCTGAAGCCACCAGGACTGATATGTTGATAAATCTGCAGCGTCTGAGAAGTGCTGCGTCAGAGCTCAGTGCCGTTACGCACAGCCGTTCACTCTAAATCATCTGATGTCACTGGACTGATACATTATACATATACATTATATACACATCAGACTGGTCGGTTATAACTCGATATTCTGCTTTTTTATGAATGTCGGGTTAGCAGCTCATCAGCCTCTTTTCCAACTGTCTTTTTTAGCAAAAGTGGCGTCTCATGTTTTATCCTTCAAACACATTTCAGTGCAAACACTGTGTAACATTAATTACTAAACAATGTGACCATGCGCGAGGGGAGATACATTAGTATTATTGCTGAAATAACATTGATCCTATATAATCATATAAAAGTCTTTCTTTCTTTCTTTTTTATTTCTATCGTTATTATAGTAACTGATGAAAAAATATACTCCATCTGTCTTTGAGTACAGATTTGTGGTGATGTGTGTTCATGTCTTGATGCTCTGAACCATCCAGAATTGTCCTGAAGAAAAGCTTTCCCTTTGTTGAGTTGACGCCAGGTAACAGCACACATCACACGCAACAGATTAGCTCCCATTGTAATCTATGCAGCTGTCTGCACCGGGTCCATGCAGGCTCACGTCTCAGCCACGTTTCATGGGCGTAATCACAACCTGAAGCGTTCATTTACATGTCAAGTCTATTTTTCTCCATTTTATGCGCGTCACTACAGTCATGTGTATTCAGTCATGTGCTCACTTCCAACACACAGGTGACCTATGCTCCACACCGCACCTGGACGCCTCCAGTGTAGACACGGATGCTGCTGCTGCTGCTCTGCTGATGTGCTGCTCAGGCTACATTTGCTGCCTAGACACGGGGTGAGACCTACCACCTTGCGCTTGTCGATGCACTTTCGCAGTTATAATAGGACTCTAAATGCACACACACAGACTTTAATGATAAGTGAAACACAAAGAGTTGATTGGATCTAAATTGCCTCAAGATGGTTACAGGCAAACACCACACACATACACACACCTCACCATCGTCTAATAAATAGGAATGTTTTCCTCTTTTCACACACGCAGATCATTTTTCTTGCAATTTTATCGCACACGTTTCTTCTTGAAGGCAGGAACATCTATTCCCAGCCTTTCAGGCACACACACACATAAAGTACATGCATACACAGACCTTTCCTTCTTTGTGGCCTGCTGTCATGTCAAATAGCTGGTGGCAACAGCAGGTATGTTTAGTCCAAGCCACTGTTTGCTACCAGGCTGTCTGTTCACATTGGACACACACAGAAATATGACGCAGAGAGACATGGTGGCTGTGGAGGTTGAGGAGGAGGGCAGACCGAAACAGACAGCTCTGCTTTATGTCTGTTTGTGTGTGTGTCTGTGTGTGTGTGTGTGTGTTTGCATGATAGCGAGGCGGTCTCTGCAGATCAATCAGCTGGTTAACTAGCGCTGATATAGTCATGTGTACAAATGGCAGTATGCAGACTTTCATTATAGCTCATAAAATGTACTGTAAATATGTCCGTTCTTTGTGAGTTTTCTTTTGTTTTTCCTTCATAATTTCCACTTTCACTGGAGTGTTTACAGGTATAATCAGTGTTAATTGAAAGTCCTGCAGCATAAAAGTGCACTTAACACATTTGTTTGATTGCTTCATGTTGTCAGCCCACCTACTCTAAATGCAGACAATCAATTTCCACTTGTATACAAGGTAAATTCTGGCGAATTAAATCATGAATAAGACAAGTGGAGAGCCACACTTTAGCAGTTTCACAATTTCAGAGCAGTGTTGTGATACTGCACCTCTTGTCCTAATAATTAACAAATAATTAATTTGGTGAATTATTTATACATCATTCCATCCATCTTGAAACACGTTATCTTGTGGTTTGTGAGTATATCCCATCATGTAATTTGATTAATTCTATTTTTCGTTTTTCACGATGTGTAAAATGTCAAATTCGTAAAATCGAGTTATTATAATATGCACAAAAAGGTAATTTTTGGACAAAAACTAACGTAGATGGTAGCTGCTACATTAGCCTCTTTGAGTTACCGTCCTGTTAACTGTGATATGATTAGTTACACTCCATGTTTACCTGCTACAGCTTACAGGACTGTGGTGACTGCAGGTGGCTATCTCATACTGAATTTAATGGTCAAAACTATGAGGACGGACTGAAAATGACTCAGCAAACTGATCTGCGCTGAGTCGACTAAACGGTTTCCAGATTCTACTTTGTTCAGTTTGTTTCTACTTGCTAGGAAGCTAACGCTAGCTAGCAGCGGTCTGCAGATATCGGGCTGATGTGTTATAAAGAAACACAAACAACAGCAGATCAATTAGTGAATGAACCTTTCTGCTCTATCTGTGCTGAAACTGATTATTAAACTGGATGTGCTCTACTTAGTTGAAGCATCTAGTACTGACAGTCAGTAGCCGTGTGGGATAACGTGTACTTTATGTGTAATGATGGCAGCCTTGCAGGCAGTGCTGGTCTTTTATTATTTTTGCTCAACTGTCTTAAAAAATATGATGTTTCAAGTCTGCATTAATCATGCACACAAAAAATCAACCAAGACCCAGCCCTACCAACATACATTGTGCAGGAGGTCTATTAGAGGAAACCAAGTTATTTAAAAATGTATATTTTGGTCAGTAAAGTGTTCACTGGAAAACAATCAACTTCAGTGACACAACAAAGTCTTCTCTTCATCTTTGGGAGCTTTCCATCTTGTTATCTGGTATCGCTGCCATCCAGGCTTTTATTCTCTGGTCTCATTAGCTTGTTTTCAGGTCTAATTGTTTGGATTCTCTCATAATGTTTGCTGGTAAAGGTGTGATCATTATTCTCCTGCACTGAAATTACCAGCCAATGAGTACAGTTCTCCTCTTCTTTTATGGGTGATAAAGCTGGAACACAACAGGCAGACTATGTTGAATAAAACAGCTACTCTGGGACGAGCAAAATGCTTTCAGTCTTGATCTACTGTTATTATACATGTTCTTTTTTTAGGCCAACACTATCTAAGAAACAGCAGTGTCTTCTGTGACAGCTTTATTAAAACTACGTCATGTTAGGCATACTGTGGATGATTAGAGTGATAGTCAGTCCTCTTGGCAGCCTGATGGTGGATCATTGGATGTTTGTGTGTGAACTGAGTTCATCTCTGATCCGTTACATTTTGTCATGCATTTTATACAATATCTGTTACCCACCAACTCTAGCTGGTATCAGTGATTTGCAGGGCATGGGGAGATTGGAAGATTTAAACTGTAGCCTTCAGCTTTTTTTCCATTGATGTAAATCCAGAATCCAACTAAAGTACTGAAGTTATATTCTGCACAGGACAGGATATTCAGCTGGCCTTCTAGTCTGGAGCTATGATGTATTTTGCAGCTTTCTTGCAATAACTAATCAGTCAATATTTCAATCAGCTTAGCAGCTGACAGCCTAAAGTTGTTTTTTTTTATTTATAGAAATGCCAAACAAGGCTGACTGATAATATGATTCAAGGTAAAACTTGAGCTGACGGGGACAGGTGGCATCCAAAACGAAACGAGTGACATTGCCAAAAGGTATCAACAAACATGATCGTCACATTAAAATCAGACCGTGTTGTGAGCTGAATTAAATGGACTCTCCAGCCTCTCTCAGATGGTGGTTTTCAGATTAGTATTTCTAACTGTGAAGCATAAATACAACTCAATGTTTATTCAACTCTGTCATCAGGAAAGTGAAAGTGATGAGAGGAGTCAACTATTTGGCTCAAAATCTGAAGCCAGCGGTTGGTTGATTGAGGTTTTACTGTGAGAGTTGGTGGAGAACTGTTCACTAGAAGCACAGTCATGTTGTGGCAAATGATTTCATTGCAGTAATTTGGTTTTTTCCAGAAACAGTGTGACCAAACAGCTATTTTGAACATCGGTCAGTTGACAGTTCAAAAGCAACATTTTTTAATGATGGAGTCAAGAAATGTGACCACATCATTTAATAAGATACAGACATGGTTCATGTGTTATGTATTACTACTGTATGTTCAACTCACAAAGCAGTTCACAACGCACCATACTAAACTGTATGAACCAATAAACAAGGGCTGCAACTAACAGTTATTTTCATTATCAAATAATCTGACAATTATTTTCACGATTAATCGTTTGGTCTATGAAAAGTCAGAAAATTGTGAAAAACTACTGTTACAATTAACTAGTCAGTGATGTCTTCAGATGTCTTATTTTGTCGGACCAACAGTCCAAAACCCCAAAATTTTCAGTTTAATATCATGTATGACAAAGAAAAGCATCAAATCACCACATTTAAGAAGTTATAACAGCAATTATCATTATCAAAACAGTTGCAGATTAATTTCCTGTTGATCAACTAATCGATTAATTGTCCAATCACTGCAACTCTACAGTAAACTAATTGCAGGATAATACAGTTTTGATCTCATCATGCCAGGGGACAGGAAGTTCAGTTAACTTTCTCTACACAGGTTTGTTTTCAGGAAATGGCTTTTCTTGACAGTTCAAACTTAAAAAAAACTTCGACCCCTTTAAAAATATCTATGAGGATAAATTCTATTATTCCGTCCTGCTTTGTTCTAAAGGAAGAATGGTATAAAATATCTGTTTATCCCCCCCCGGGCAAGCATTTGCCACAATGTGTCCCCCCCCCCAGACGTTTCTGAATATATACTGTAATATTATCAGCTTGCTATGACTCTGACCTTTTTTTGTGGTCATTTCTAATGTTGAATGATGGGAATAGAAACTTGCACTTACAGTAAGTTAACTCTCGAGAGAGACTTGCTTCCGCTGTTACAGTTTATTGAAATGAGAAACTGTGGATTACACACATCATGAACACGGCACATCTTACTGAGCATATCAGACATCTGAACATCATTAACTGCTTATATCTGTGCCCAGGACACAACAACACATGTTCATAATGTTCTTGTGAAGTTTCCTGCTTATCTAATTACCTGTCTTACTGGGAGGGCTTCGCTAACAATCTACAGAAACTTTTTTTTAATGCCGTGCAGCTATTAGCCACAACTGACATCACATATAACTTTTTGTTCCATAAAGCCTCAACGACAAGATGAAATGTGAAACTGTAAATTAGAGCAGCAGAGTAAGTTGAATAGATTGATTAAAAAAAGGTTACATGGTGTTTGTAATGTTTATTTTCCTCTTCTAGATGCAGTGGTGAGCTAATCCATTCTCAGGGTGGGTGGACTCTAGTTTCCTGGGAAAGGCTTTTGTTGTGGACAACGTTGCCCTCAGCAGGGTTGGAAGCTGGTAAATCAATGCAGAACACACAGCGGATGATGAAAATGTTGCCTTTTAAAAAGCAGAACCAAGGAAAAACACGGTTTGTCTCAATAATTAACCATACTATCCATCTACATTAACACTGCCCTGCAGCTCCTCAACTGCAGAGGTATCACAAACACTTTATTATTTTGGCTTTTTAACATGGTCATTTGTGGATCTGATTTTTTCCCTCACAAATAGCTTGGTCGCCCTTTTCATAGAATGACACATAGTTTTTGATGTGTTTTGAGTGTAGTTCAGACTTTCAAATCATCATAAAACATCAGAACCACCATTATGGATACATATCACTTATATGATTTTTTTAAAAAAGCCCATCGGCTTCATTCTGAGTTTGATGTGTTTACACTTTTAATGTCAAAGCTGAGTTATGTTGGATGTTTGAACTCTTCCAGGAACATATTTGAAAAAAAGAACTCTATAAATCCCTTAACAAACACATAAATACCTTTATATGACACAATAAATCACTGTTTTAAACAGCACAAATGACTCAGAAAGACCAGAAAGGCATAAATGTAAATGTGTGCCGACTCACAGGACTTCTACCAGTGAACAGGAAACAAAGGGAAACATTTTATAGCTTTCTGTTGAGAGAGAGATGGTTATTCTGCCGCCGCTGCTGAAATCTGCTGAAACATAAAATGATGAAATAAGAAGTGAATAATGAAATATGCTGAGCTGGCCCGGGAAATGTTTCATTGCCTCCACCCTACAGACATCATATTACATCATCAGCAAATCCCTGTATTGGATCGAGTCACGCTCTAGCTCCAACCAGGCCTGGAGTCAATCACTTTGGTTCACAATCAATTCTGAGTGTAAACAGGAACTCTGGTGTATTTGTAAAAATCATTAATCCGCAGTTAATTCTCATTAGACGGAGTATGACAGTTTACAGCAGCAGTAAATCCAACAGAAGGAACAAGTGAATTGTAGTTTCTGGGATTTATCATGCTGGAATTGCTTCTAAATATCCAAACCAAACAAAAACGATGGTCTGTTGTTGAGTTTGCATAAGAAATGAAGACACAAAGAATTGATTTTCTAAACTTTTCCCAATAGATTATGAGCTATACATCAGCTTTTTTTCTCCACATTTTTTAAATTCATGACTGGGGCTATTCCTTCAATATTTTCTTGACATTTTCTGCTTAGTAAGTGAACTTACAGGACTCATCCTCGTTGCTATCTTATTAATTCTAACTTGATAGATATTACATCAAATGATTTGCTATTTCTCTACTCTGATCAACCTGCTAGAATTCATCTCTTCATAATGCAAAGCAGACCTTGTACCTGCTCTGTTCATCCCACGCAGGAGTCCCTCCTAAGCAGATCCATACGCGTATGCAAACAAAGCCGCCCTAAGTGGAAACACAACAGGAACGCTACCATATGCGCCAGATTTGCACCCACAGGGCAAAGAGCAGAGAGGACAATGAGAAACAGATCATTGGAGTATGTGTGCATGTGAGTGTGTGTGTGTTGCGTGTGTCCTTTTGTTAACGCACAGCACATTTAGCCTCCCCCGAGGGCGACGGTGGCAGAGAGGATAATTTGGCATTCACTGAAGCTCTCTCCAGTGACCTCACGACCCCGTTCAAGCTTCTCTGAAAACAGTCCATATCCACCAAGTGATGTATGATTACCGTCACCGGTCACAACCTCGGTCAAAATTTAGTTCACCTGTGCAGAAGGGAAATCAGGCCAGGGATGAGCAGCTGTGGCCGTCTCATTTGGCAGGAATGACTCGCTCCACTCAGTCTGCCCTGAAAATCTGTGATTTCTTAGAAAGGGCTATCTGAAAAAAAAATCTCAGATTGATTGGTGAGGTTACTAGGCTAGAGTCAGGAGGAAAAAAAAAAAAAGAGTGAAAGAGAAGGAGAGAGAATTGCAGACATGAGACACAGGCTGAGAGGCTGCATTGGAGATTTCCGCTGATAAACTGCCAAAAGCAGTCTCACAGACTGATTTCATATGGTACCGGGCTTTGTTCTTCAAAAGCCATTGCTGCTCATGTTAACTACCGATGTTTTCTTTTAATTACAAGCAACATTTGCTGGAAATGCAAAACACATCACATCCTGTGTACCAAAAAATGTCTTTGTTTTCAAAGAATGCACGTACATAGTCACAAGGTTATGCTCTGATTATTAAAAAATAAAAAAAATAAATAAATAAAAAGGCAGGTTGATGTCCTTGGTTTTGCTCTTTATCTGAAAGAAAGTCTACCATACATACCTGTAGCATAATCACTCGTGTCGTCTGGTCTTTTCATATTCATGCAAATAACTTGCCAGCTGCAAATGATGAAGTCATGGTGAGATTTTTCCAGATGCAGCCACTATAAAAAAGGAGCTAAAGGACTGTAAAAGTGACTGTAAAAGCAGAAATCTAAAACATTAGCTGTAAATTATAGAGTGCCATGAAGAAGTAACCTCCCCTCCCCACCACCACCTCCTGATTTCGTCTGTTTTTGTATATGGAGATGATAGAGGCCTGCAGTTCCTTGGATGTTGTCCTTGGCTCTTATGTGACTTCCTGGATGAGACGTCGGTGTACTCTTGAAGGACTTGTGGAAGGTTCACACTCCTGGGAGGGTTCACTATTGTGCCAAGTTTTCTCCATTCAGAGATAAGGCTGTCACTGTGGTTCTTTAGAGTCCCGGAGCTTTAGAAATGGCTTTGTAATATTTCCCAGACTGATGCATGTCAGTCATCGTCTTCCTCATCTCTTCCTGGAATTTCCTTTGATGGTGGCGTGGTGTGCTGTTTGTTGAGACCTTTCACCCAAATTGTTGAGAAAGTTCTATTTAAGTGATGAATAGATTGAACAAGGCTGGCAGTAATCAGACCAGGGTGGGTTTAGTCCAACTGAACCCAAGAAGTTTGGTAGATTTGTGGATTTAGTAACTAGGGGGACAAATACTTTTTCACACAGGCCTAGTTGATGTTGGATAACTTCTGTTCTTAAATAAATAAAATCATTTAATCATTTAAAAACTGTATTTAGTGTTTTCTCAGGTTGCCTTTGTGTTATGTTAAATTTTGTTTGAAGATCTGAAACAATTTAGTATGAGATTTATACAAATGTGGAAGAAAGTAAGTACCTTCAGTCCAAGGCAGTAAAGGAATTAGGGCACAGACCATTGACACAACTCTAGCATGTCAAACCACCACACATCATTGAGATACTTCAATGATTTAGTGTTGCGTTCCCATAAAGGCTGCAGAGATATCCTAACTTTTAGTCCCTATGCAACACAGACTTTCTGTTGAACATTTGAATTCTCAAGCCGAAGCTGAGATAATTTTTCACAGGCTGAGAAGTGACTCCTCGTGATGAATATACTGCACTTAATATATAAAATCGGTCGCGCTTCTTTACAGGAAACGTAAGATATCACATAACAGGTTATGTAAGGTTAGTGTTGTGTTTACACGGAAAGCGTTTCAGCCACGTCCATCTCACACGCATCTGATGGCACTACACAGATGATGTAATGAAAGTTTCACATGCATAACACATATGTTTACATTTCAAGTCTATGCTCCTCTGTTTTACATATGTAATGTAAGGGGGTAAGAGGTGCAAAACACAACATTGGACAAAAGACAACAACAAAACAGAAGACACATCTCACAAAACAGTAACGATACATTGTGAATTGTTGTGTTTTGTACCTCAGGGCCACCGTAAGCCTCCACCAAAAAGTGTAGGCTTACAACACATTGTTAGTCCTTAGGTCAGATTTTTAATTTACATAAACAAAAATGTCATTGTGTCATGAATATGTACAGTACATTTCAGTATATAAAACTGTAAATAGTGCAGAGATTACTGTTGGTATCACATACATCAGAAGAAGCCCGCTGCTCGGAGAGAGAGGTGTTGATTGGTTTATTCAAAGCAACATTCAAATGCAGGGTATCATGTAAACATCTTAAACGGACCTCAACCAGAATATATGTCAAATTACTGTTCCCTTCTCCAGACATGCAGTCATAGCCACAAATAGAGTAAAATAAATGAGACATAATGAAAAACAGACTTGGATGGAGTTAAAATTAGACACAGAGAACTTCTTAACCTCGCTGACTTTATCCAAAGTATTTGTACAGTAATGGTGCCAGATTGTGTAGCCCTTCCACTAATTAGACCTATAACCTTACTGCAGTCATTACAATCAGAAACCTTCCCACAGTGCAACACACACTCAATCCAGTCTAGACATCCTCTTACCTCCATTTCCTTTCATTCCCGTTTCTCTCTCTCCCTTTCAGTTTAACTTCCATACTTCCTCATCCTCTATGCATCTCTCTCTCTCTCTTTCTCCTCTGTCTTGCTCTCTCTTTTTCTCCAAACCCATCTGTTATAAATCACCATAATGATAATGGAGTCTGATGTACACACACTTAACATACTGAACCCACTGACAATGGCTTTCACTCTTTAATTCACTGGTCCTCATCCAAGTGAAATTGCCATTCACTCTCTGCAGTGGTGCTTCTGCACCAGGTCTCCCTGTCACTGAAATGGGAATTTCACAGCTTAACTGTGGTTTTGCTTTTTGTGTTTGCCTTTAAGTTTTGCAAACACTGACTCCAGACAAAAAAAAAAAAAGCAACTCAAGGCGCCACCAGTGAAAGCTGAGAAAAATTAAATTTCATGCGATTGTGCTAGACAATGTATGTGCAACAAAAGAATTGATTGGATAGCGTCCTAAAACCAACTATATAACATCAAACACCTAGTTGTCCTCATCATGATTGTAGCTAAAAATTGTCGAATTGAAAAGCAGAAAATAAAAACGAATTTTTAGCCACCGGGTTAGCAAGCAATGCTTTTTTTGCAAAAGCTAAATCAAACAGTAGCTGACATCAGTTGGGTGCATTAATAGGCTCCATTAACAAATGGTTTATAAAAAACATGGTCTTGATTGTGGTGTATGCATAAAACTAGCATTACTGCAACAGTCAAGGCAGCGCTTAGGATTCAACCAGCCTATCCTTGCAGCAGTCTGAAGATCAGCATGTATCTGGTGTGTGTATGCTTAAATTGCATAAAGAGATGTGTTTATTCAAGAATATGCAAAACCCTAATTTGAAAAATGACTCATGTAGCTGCAGCAGAGTGTGACGTTGCAGTGTTATTATTCCCCTCTTCAGGAACTGCCTGTGACTGCTTGAACCCTGCAGAAAAGTCGCTTAGTTCTGCATAATAGTGAGATACTTCGGCTGGATTCCAGCTTCCATTTTTCAATACCTATAGATGGATTGTTTATCCTTCTAGGGAGAGTTTACTATCTCATGTAACATCAGTTTAAAACGTCCACCGTGGGAATGAGGTCGACTCTTTCATTGCATTCCAGTGTGAATCTAGGATGTGCCGTAATTCGATTTTTCACTTACTTAGACACAAGAAAGCCAGTGTTCAGTTGTAAAGACGGGCCTCTTCTGTTTTACCACACATACAGTAAGCATCTTTAAATAGTTTTTGGACCACAGTACCTTAAAGTTTCCAATGCATTTTAGAAACAAATTATGACTTCATTGGCTTGTTTATCCCACATGACAGCAATCCTGAAAACACAGCAGACATATTTCATGGTTTATTTAGATATGGGCAGATTTTAAATTATAGGGTGGAGTATCATACAAAAGAGCGAGGAACCTAGTGTTTCTCTGAACTGGTGATATGAGGCGTATTCAGGAGCGTAGTATAACTTGGGAAACTCTGTTAAACTGTACTGTATATTTGTTAATTCTTGTAATTGTTGGACACAAACTTGAATCTTGAAAGGTTCATTTGCTTTGCGTCTGAAATCTTTATGTAGTATGAAGAAGTACACTAGAACAGATCCATTCCAAGCAAAAAGTCACTATTGCAGCAAAGATTTTGAATTTGTAATGATGATTCACTAATTGCCCTAATCCCATTGATGTCTGTGTTAATATTTTACCATCCATAAATTGCTTTACTGAATATTAAACTGAAGTTTTATTCAAAATTGCCAACATTAAATTTAGTGATGGTATAAACATGGTTTACAGCTGCATCTACATATCTGATGAGTTAGCTGACTGTAGGAGGTTTAATGAAGTCTTTACCTGCCAAAATGGATCATGTCAAAGACTGGTCAGACTGGTCAGACTGGTCAATGTCAGCAGACACAAACATCGAACAAAATACTTTAATATGATACAGTTTTGAAGCATTATGATGTTTAAGCTCTGTTTCCTGGTGTTGTGTGATTCTTGCTGAAAATTTCTTCCATTTTTAAAGTCAAGCTTTGTAATATAAAGAAACATTTCAATGAAAAAGCAATGATACAAGATAAACATAAGCAATTAAGTGCTTTATATCTGGTAGAAATTAGGTATCTGCTATTCAGAGCTTCACAATGAGAAGACACCCTTCTCTCTGCTATCAACCGTCCACAAAAACAACTTGAACGAAGCTTTTGCTGAGACCGTCAGGCTACTGAAAATCTTCATAAAAATTCCCATGACAACATCTGAGATAGAAAGAAGCTTCTCCTCTCTGAAGAGAATAAAAACTTTGCCATACCATAACGACTCAATGCGCCGGCCATGCTCTCAATTGAGAATGAGCTGATTGAGCAGCTACAGTCCTTGAAAAGTTTGCCCAGAGAAAGAACTTCCCTGCTTCCGTTCTCTTCGAGTCAGCTTTGAATTGGTGAGTAAAAAGGTTTTTTAGTTTATCTTGCTGTTAAAACATGATATGCATGTATTTGTTGTTTCCCAGGTCATGGCTGGAAGAAGTTATGTTGCATCAAAGGCTTGGTGCAAAACTCACTGCTGCTGAACTGTTTCATTCAGTGAATAGTGACATATTTATTTGCTTTTAGTCCTTCCTCTTGCATTTAGTTAAAACACGTGTTTCGCTGGCAAATGCCACTTCCCTCCTCCTCCTCCTCCTACTGCTGTTCTTCAGCTTGCAAACAGCTTTTGTATGACACATTGCCATATTTGATCTAGTCCTGCAGGGTCCTGTAGTTATGCCTTAGAAGAGTCCAAATATTATTATTTTTGGATGGATATGAAGCAGTATGTCAAATTGTAAAATCATGTAATTTTCTGGTCATGCAATGCTGATTAAGGCTTATGCTGACTCAGGACAGAATGAACTCCTATTTTAGAGAGTGGAATACAGAAGAGATAAAGACTTTAATAAACAGTATCGTGGTTGTGCGACACAAGCATTATGTCTCTCCCAGTTAATCTATTAACAACAACGCATGATTGACACTGGTTGATATATTATCTACTGTATCATTGTCCCTCCCTGTAGCTCATAGTTTACCTGGTCCAGTGGCGGGAGCTTCTGAAGTGAATGAAAAGAAAGTGAACTGACCCCCACTCAGGCGCATGCAGGTCTATTTGTGTCCTCCATAATGATCTATATCCCAAGCCTTATTCCAGAGACTAGACACAGGCGATAAATCCTGGTTAAACTTTGTCCTTCCTCTATTCACAGCGAGGCAGGGTGCATGATGGACTGTGTCTCTCTGCTATACAGTCCTCTATCCCATCCCTCCCTCATTTACTTCATCTGCTCCTCACTTCATTCATCCCGCTTTCTCTATCCCTCAACCCCTTGCCTTTTTCAACCCTCTCTCCATGCATCACTTGCCCACTCATCCCTCTCTCTCTCTCTCTTCCCTTCTTTTCTCTTCTAACTCCCACTTTATCTCCCACCCACCCATCTTACCTTCATTTTCTCCCTCCCTTACCATCTCTTTATCTTTCCGTTGAAAATAGCAAGTGCTGGTATGGTGACAATCTAAGCAATGTTCATCCAGGCGTCTATCCGTCTTATTAAACATATAAGACTCTCCGGTGCCCTGTTGTGTTTTCAGTCCTCCTGCTTACTGAGTTTGTAACAACACCAACAACCAATCTTTAGATCTCTCCCAACACTCATTACATTACATAAAAAAAAAAGAAAAAACTGCATCACATCACAGCAGAGTCCTGCACTGGTCCAATTTTGAAAATCTGCACCCACAAATCTTCATTCCAGAACCGACCCGCTACCTGCGGTTATCTCTGAAACCTGCTTACTGGGTTATGGCCTTTTTTGTCCTCCGTTTTGGTGGTTTGAGAGTTGTGTTCTGGAGGTATCTCTCAACTGATGCAGCACCTGTGCTCCTGCAGCTGTCGATGTAGTGTTTCCTTAGCAGCGGCGTGCCTAGCTGATACTTTTTGCCATTTTTTGGCATGCAGCAAAGCCACTGAAAATGTTATTGTCACAGTACTCTGATCACATGGAATTTCTCCCATGCGTCCGTCTCGGCCTTCAATGATTTATTCTCCACAATTTTGTATTCAAAACTTAGGTCATCTATTTGATTTCATCAGTTACTTGAGCGGATGTGAATTAAGGTGTGAAAGGTTGTTTCAGCTGGATGTTTTAAGAACATTCTGCTTTATTTTCATTTCAGTTTTATTTCATTTTTTTTCATTTTCTTGTTAATTTCACCCACTGCCTGCCTGCATTTTGTTCATTTTTACCATCATTGTGTCCATACTTGTGAATTCATGAAAACATATTCTTTTTTACCGGTTACACATACTGTTTGCGGATCCCGTCGAGTACTGCATCACAGTCTTGAGACTGCAAAAGTTATGAACCATGAACCAATCCCTGCGACATTTGCAAGATCTTGGAACATTTTTGATCACTCACATTTTTCCACAAGAAGAATAAGTAAAGTTTATAGAATTACTTGCAATTTCTGCACACTTAACTGGAACTGGGCACTTGAACTTTATAGGATTGTCAGTAAGTTTTTACAGCTGACTTGCAACTTGCAATTCTTAGCAATATAAAACAGTCACACATTTTAGTGCAATTTTTGCGTTTTCAGCTGTAATAATCACAAAAGCCTCTACGATATCCTAGAGAAACTTCTAAACTTAGAAGTTGTGACTGGTTCTCCATCTCCCTTCTCCTCCTTCCCAACTTCTTGCCATTTTCTCTTCCCCTGTCTCTTTTCCTATTTAGCTAGCAGACACAACAAAACAAACTCTGGCCATGGTCCAGGCGGGCTGGTGAAGGAGAAGAGATGTCTGTGTAACAAATGACAAAGTGTCAACACTAGGAAATAGCTTAGCTGGACCAGTGTGTGTGTGTGTGTGTGTGTGTATGTGTGTGTATGTGTGTGTGAGTTTGGGGAAATAGTCTGACACGCTTGATTACGCTTCAGCCAGTCAGCCAGCCGCTACAGTCTGGCAAAGTTCGACCTTTCAGGGCCACCATAGATATAGACAGAGAGAGAGAGAGGGAGGAACAGATAGAACATGAAGGTGAGTCAAAACGAATAAACACAGATCAGATGCCGGTGATATCCACAGTTCACTTGTATCTCCAATTTGGGATTTTAGTCTGACAGCTGGCCTTTACTCTCACCTGTGCAAAATGCAATTCATGACCCTTGAAACAAGTCAAGCCACTGAAGAACGTTTCCAAAAACAGACCTCAGCATCAATCACACCACTCAGACTTTAAAATATGTGGTTTGTAGGTCTGAGGTTTCTGCTGAATGCTGACAGTGACAAAGCTAAAGGGTTTCTTCTGCCAAAGCCTAATGACACAAATGGAATGACCATCATTAGAGATGCATAAATCTGCATCGCTAATTTTTGCTAATGCCCCTCTATTTGATGTAATCTAAAAAATCTTTCACTTCTTCTTCTTTTTCTACTGGTGTCATCTTTGGTACTAAGTGGTCATTTTGTTAGTTATGGTCTGTATCTCCCAGAGATCACTTGACAGCTATGTCAGATGCGTTAAGTCCTGTGATGTCTTATCTATTGAATAAGTTTGAGACCATGTCCATACTTAGCCGGCTAAATCCATAAATGCATCTTTTTCTCTCTACTTTGACCCTCCGTCCAGAATAAAACTGCATTTCTCCCCAGAAAAGTGACCTTTTCCATAAGTGTGAAAACGCCGGCTGTAGTGTATACAGAGAAAACTGAGCTTTGGAGAAACGCTGTCATATCTATGACAAAACAGATGGCGGGTGTAGGATCGGCGTTTCATTGGATGAGGAACAAAAACAACAATGTGGCGGAATGTGGTGGACGGCTTCATGCAAGTGTCGTCCTCTTTATTGTCTGCTTTGACAGCTTGATTAGAGTTAAACATAGCCATCCGCCACCTTTCTCTCACTGAAATTGTTGTTATCTGCTTGCAGTAAACATAATGTCAGGAAGTCGCCACAAAAACCGAAATAGTCTACCATTTCCTCTTCACTGTTTTTTTTTTTTTTTTTTTTCGGTGGCTGACTTGCTTGTCTGTCCTCCAAGAATGCCCAGTAGGAGGAGAATTACTCATTTTGGCCCGAAAATGGATTTTTTAGAATTTAGCCAGGAGGGTCAATAAAGGGTCTTTTTCTGTTTAGCCCAAATATCAATCTTTAAAAAAATATTTCCAGTTAAACTGCTTTTCCTGCTTCTAGAAATATAAAAACACATTTCCTGTGCATAAGAGGATTTTTTTGTGGGTGAACACAGTCATCAAGTTGTCTAGAAAAGCAAATGTGTGCATGTGTTTGACATTAATGCACATCTCAGGTTGGTGTGGTTACCTGGGTAAACTACAGGAAGCCCCCGCCCTGTACGATGAGAGTCAGAAAGGGATGAAGAAAGGACGACTAGAGGAGAGAGTGATTGAAAACAAGAGAGGGAAGATGAATACACAGAGAAAAATGAAAGAGAGCGAGCAATGGGGCTTTGGCTAGCAATAATTGTGTTGAATTATTCAACTGACTCCAAAGCTGGAAGGAGCACTGGAGCACTTCCTCCTCATCTGCGTGTATGTGTGTGTGCACGTGCATTTGCTACTATCATGTGCTTATGTAGATTTGTATGCTGTGTGTGTGAGAAGGGAATCTGGTGTGTGTGTGTGTGCGTGTGTGTGTGTTTCCCTCACAGAGTTCATGGTATCCAGTCAGCGTCCTCTAGAAGGAGCTACTCACTCTTCATTAATGAGAGGTGCATGGATGTGTCAGGTTACATCACACACACACATAAACATGCTTCACATACATACACACAATACATCTCACATTAACCCAATGAGACACGACTGTATTGTGAACACACTGTTGTGAACTCTACAGCAGGCCCCGGACGGCATCGTGTTCAGTAACGCCGACAGACAGAAGCACGCAAACACACACACACACCGATACGTTACGTGCAATCAGAGTCTTTATTAGTCATCTCCCATTGATCAGCTGCCTGCTGCATTTGCCCTTCAACGCCAACTTAACTTAGGTTTCCCATCCGTCTCTGTCTCTCCGTCTCTCCACCTCTCTGTTTCTTGGACGTTAACACGGTTTCTGTTTCACATCTGTCAGCCGAGCTAGCGAGAAAGCGTGCGGCCTCGTTTAAAAGCAACGCCGAGGAGAGAGAAAAAGCCTGGTAATTTGTGTTTCTGTCAGTTATCTCTGGAACATTTTATCAACAGAAAATAGACTCAAATACAGAGCAATGAGGCAGCATAAAGACACAACATTACCGCACACAAACAGTAGGGCTTTGTGTATCCTTACTTCTTATCATTTTTGTGCGATTTTTAGGATCCTCCCATACGTGGCTAATGTTTCGATCAAGGGCGACTCAGACGGGGAAATAATGAAGTGTGTTGATAGGCAGTACAGGGCTGCGGGAGAGCTTTTATTACTTGCTCATAGACAGACACTCAAGCACTTAGCTAAGACACGGCAAAGGTTTCCTTCAGCCAAAGAGATGAAAATGTGATTTTTAAGTCTCTGTGGCAGAGTTCTGTTCTTTTAATGGCTCTTAATGAAAGACTCTTAATGTCCGTGTAGGGATAGCTTGTTCAGACAGCCATGATATGATCCTACCAGTTGTATACATTTAGTCTTTTTTTATTGCATGTAAAGTTGGATAATATATGGTGACTTTGCTCTTCCATTACCTAATTCCGCCTCAGCCAGCTCGTTATTCTTCACTCTTTTTTGTTTTTTATCTGTTTCTGTCTCCATGTCGTCTTCAAGGTACAAATGGACCCTTCTCAGGAGATGTGGATTGGCATAAGCACATGAATAATTTGTATCTAATATCCTTTCTCCTCTCAGCAATATAAACACACTATTCCTCAGTGTCTAACCTCTCTTGATCCCCTATTCTCTGACTCTTCTCTCGTTCTTCTCTCACTCAATCACAATCTTTCTTTTTTTTTTCTCCCCTCTCCATCCCTTCTTTCCTCCAAGACTTTTAATAAACAGGGTTAGAGAGAAAATGGAAGTGGTTTATTACTCAGGTCCATTATGTTAGCATTCAGTAGATAGGGCCAAAGGGCATCATAATTAATTAAGAAGGCTTTTTTTGTGTGTGTGCGTGCGTGTGTGTGTGTGTGTTGTGATATTTAAATATTACACTATGCATTGCTTATCTTACAGGCTACAGTGTGCACAGTACCAGTTAAAAGTTTGGACACACTTTCTCACACTTTCAAGACTAGTCTTCATACAAGTCCCCATTTACACCTGACCTGAAGAATCAATGATTGCAGTTTAGTTTTTATGATGAACTCAAACACATTAACAGTTTATTCTTAAAAATTCTCTGATGATCAAACAAATTATGCAAGTTTCTATGTTGTATTATAAATTAGTGCTTTTCGAAGAAAGCAGTTGAGATATCCTTAAAGATATCCAACATGAAAATATCTGCGATTTCTAAACTACAGCCTTCGCTTAGCATTTCATATAGGCAGCATTTTATTAGTTAATTGATTAGACAACAGACAGAAAATTCATCGGAAACCATTTAGATAACTGAATAATCATTTTAGTCTTTTTTAAGCAGAAATACCAAATATTTGCTGGTTGCAACTTGTCAAATTTGAGCTTTTCTTTGTCATACATGATAACAAACTGAATACCTTTTTGTTTCAGACTGATCCAACAAACACGATGAAAAAAAGGTTTCAACTTTAAATTGAAGAGAATGAGCTGAAATGTACAAAATATTGACCAGGAGTAAACAGTAGTAGTGTGCAATTAATAATGATAATAATAATAATTGCGTTAATGTAAGGCGCCATGTTCAATCAAAGCTCACACATATGCAAATATAAGATAACATTAATATAATGTGTAACGTCCATGTTGATGGGGCCAGCTGCAGGCAGGAAGAAATCACTCTTTCCAACATTTTATAGACAAAACAATTAATCAAGAAAGGTAATTGGCAGATTATTTGATAATGAACATAATTGTTAGTTGAAGCCAACACTGAAACTTCACAAATGAGGCTCATCACTTCGCTCTGTGATTGTTTTGTGAACACATTACATGTTTTAATGTCAAGTGTTCAGCACAAACGCTGATATTTCACTCATGAAAACTTCAGGCTGAGACATCTGTTTGTTCCTTGGTGTATTTAAAAGCTTTCTGCAATTTGCAAATATGTTAGTAGTCATATTGTGTCAAGTGTTGACATTTTGGGTAAATCCTGCAAATTTCAATACCTGCCTGCCTCACCTGTCTCAGGTAGGCACAGAGAGCTTTGAACTGGCAATTATAAATGATAAAATTATGCATCAATTAATATCTCACTGATGATTAAACACTTCTAGAAACTAAACTTACTCTATGCATTAGTGTCCCAAACACTAGACCAATACTAGCTTAGCATTTAACATGTTTTGAAACCTTTTTTATTATCAGAATGTTTCAGAAGTTTTCGAGTGTCCTGACTTGTTGTTGTCCTGCGTCTGCTGTGGTCTTCAGATAATGAACGGCGGTGGAGTGGACACAGCCGAACAGCAGCTGAACTGCGAGTTACTCAGCAGACCAGACGCTTTTAACCTCCCAGCAGGAAGGCTGAGGTCCATGCAGGCACATTAACTCTGAAATGCACTTACGTGAGACGTCCTCAGATGAGACAGGATTCCACATTTTAGAAAGCATATGCTCCCTAAAAATAAATTCATGCCACCTTAAAAATTGAAAGAGGGGTATGTGTATATCTTTCAATCCAGTCAGAGGGAGTACTTTTGGTTATTTTCTGCAGTCTTGCATTTTCTTGTGTGTGCTCCACAGTTTTTTTAGTGCAGGAGCGTGTCACCATCCAACCCTGCAAGACACACTGCCACAGAAAGTGAGGGAGCATCATAATATATTATTAGAGAGGCATTACGTATAAATACAAGTAAAGTCTGGATTTTAATGGCATACTGAATGGGTAAGCCTGCTGAGATTTTTTTTTTTTTTTTTACCCAAGGACTCACTGTTTTCTTTCTCTCTGTCTCACTATCTCTTCGTCGGGGGATTTGTCAGTCATCTCAGTTTTTTCAGGTGTTACTGAGGACACAGGGAGGTGAGAATGAGGAAGGGAGGCAGAGGAGACGGCGTAGGGGGAAAGAAGGATGGGCTGCTGGATGAACAGGGTGGGTATTGTGTCTTTTTGTGTCATTCCTAACACTACATGTGTACAGAAGAGACAGAGAGACACTATCTGCAAAAATGGCAGATGCACAAGTAAATATTTCTTTTGGCAGCTTCAGGACAAGACGTATGACTTAAGGAGTGATTGTAATGCATAATGTTGACATGAATCCAGGAAACATACATCACTGGTTTTACATTTAATGCTAAAAAAATGTGTTGCATATGTGAAGCTTTTTGTGGTAACTTCTCTAAAGGTGTGCCGGTTGTTGGGTGTTCCATCCTCTCTTCTCTAAAAAAAAATCATCCCATAAGTGGCTCCTGATACTAATTATGTACCAGTTTAGGTGTACTGGGATCCAGTTCAAGACAAGTGCAGGCTGAAACTCTCAGATGTCACTGTGACCGTGTCACCGTACACTGACAGCAAATTTGCAACTTTGGCAACCAAAGAAAAACTGAGGAAAAATTCTTTTAAGACCAAATTCTCACAACGTGGCTGCTGCTACGACCCACATCTACAAACCAACCAATCATACACCCAACCATACATTTTGTAAGTGCGGTTTTTGAAGTTTTTTAACCCACATTCGTTCTCCTAAATATGTCCATGGCACATAAAAAAAACCAAAACGATGGAGGTGAAACGAAAAGGACGTTTGTATAACTTTGCTGCATTCTGAGCAGCTGCAGACGGATGATGCAGGCTGATGATTTGCTTCTGCTTTTGTTTACTTTCTTCTGTTTACATCGTAGCGCTACAATTCACCACACATTTAGTGCACAATCTGATATCGCATAGTCTGACACAGAATGCAGCCAAAATTTTATTCGTCCCATTTTACACAGTGTGACATACAATAAACTTGCACAATCCTTGATGTTGCACAGTCTAAGGGCACCTTCACACTTGGTCCCAGTTTCATATTCCACACTAAGTGTATACAGTTTACACTATAATATCAATTGCCAAGGTATACTCTCTTAGTATACAATACATATATAGATATCAATGTATTTAACAGTTTTGTGCTGTGTGTGCACCAACAGACATCAACAAACCCACACTGTGAACTTATAACATCACTGACAATCAGTATTAATAGGTGAAGCAAAAGTTTTTTTTTCCAAAGATATTTTTGCAGCTGTGAGTTGCTCCTCCAGTTCCTTTGTGCGTTGCATTGTGGAACAATAGTGTTACTCAATAGCCCACTCAAAAATAAATGGTAACAATCTGTATAATTAGTTTCTGTGAGTATATGTCAATGTTTGCCCAATATCAATTTTAATTAATTAAAAATATGAATACATTTTTAATTAACCAAAATTATGAATAAAATTATGAGCTCCGCTACTAAAATTTCATATGATCATTAATATCAATGGGCTACTAATGATTTTTACTTGCACACTGTGCAAACACAATAACACCCTACATTACCATGGAATTGTTTTGAGTCATCCTACCTCCCTCTTCATTCTTCAAAGGACATCTGCATGAACGGTACTGTTATAAGAGTAACGTAGCTCTGTTAAGGAATAGGGCAATGCGTAATGTGTGTGCGTAGCGAGTGTGTAGCTGAGCGAGTGCAGAGAGAGAGCGGCAGAAAAGTGACGGTGAATGTGAGCGGAGCAGAGGAAAAGGTTAGCAATAAGTTGTCAATCTAGCAGTAAATGTACAGTACAGGCTACAGTGTGTCAGTTAATAAATGCCACAGCTTCTCAAGACCAAGAAAAGACTCGTCTATTGAAGGGGGTTAGCCCCAAAGTTAGCGACGATGTGTTGACCAGGCTCACTTAAGGTGGACTGACCTTTAAGGTGGATCACCTACTCGCATTTTAGTGTCAATCTCAACTGCTCTTCCATGTCTTCTGAGTTTTTGATCAGCGACACCACCCCCTAACCCTCACTCAGCACCCCCTCCTGCCCCAAAGCAGTCAAACTGTGGGAAACACTGTACTTAATTTAGTCAGTAAAGACACAACTTTATACTATTATTACTTACTACTGGATTGCTACTACGGCTGTTTATGTCAACTCTTCTTTATCTTCTCGCCCTTCTTCTTTTTCTCACCATTCGTCCCCTCCTTCTCCTTTGTCTTCCCGTCCTTCTCCTCCTCCTCCTCCTCCTTCTTCTCACTTCTCCATTCATCTCGGTTGCACCCCAAGAGTGATACTCAAATGAAATTCCAACTTGCAGAACACACTTGGAGGAAGACTTGACTGTCTATAAAATCCAATTCTTAATTCAATCTCATGCAACAGCACTGAAGTTGCATCGGCATTCCAGTAATTTTGACAACACAAATGGATATCTGGATGGAAACATGGAGGAGGGCTAAATGGATGCAAAGCAAGATTAGAGGGAAAGATGGAGATGTGCATTGGATTATGGATGGATGGATGGATGGATGGATGGATGCATGGTGGGACATGGTGTATACTGCACCAGAGAAAAATGGGTTAAGGCAGCAAAGGAGAGAGGGAGGGTGAGATACAGGCGGAGAGAAAGCTTTTTGCAACCTGCCACTAGAGACATCACAGTTTTTCTGCTCAGGGGGTTTTCACTCGTTAGGAAGAACAGCTTTGTGTGTGTTTGTGTGTGTATGTGTGTGTGTGTGTGTGTGTGTGTGTGTGTGTGTGTGCGCGCCCAACTAAGCCTCAACATGTTAGCACTGCCGGGACTTCCTCTCTCCTGTCATCTTCTGCTCTTCTCCCTGACTTTTGTCTTTGTCTTTCTTCTTTTGATGTCACTTTTTGGTGTCATTGCCTATGCCTTTTTCCTCCATTCCCTTCTTCTTTCCTTTTTCTTCCTCCTCCCCTTATTGCCTTGCAGTATGCAAAAGTTAGAAAGTTCTGGATTGTTTGTTTTTTTGTTTTTTTTCTTCCCCCCCCCCCTATGCCATTAGGTCCATATCCTCTCCCGTTACACCTGAGCACCTCTGACAGGCTGTGAACACTCAAAGAAAAAGCTTCACTGTCAATAATGGATTAAACAACATGCAAAAAGGAGTATAATGTATAAGGAAAAGGATGAAATAAATAAAAGAATAGAGGTGGGTTTTTTTTCAGCTGTAGCTGCCACCATGAAGAAAGAGAAAAAGTAACATTGCACATGAATACTGTTGAATATTGAGTGACAGTAGCGAGGGAGAGGAGAGGCAGATAGAGAATAAGTTAGGGTTTGATGTTCCCCTAAAGAAAATGATGTCAGGTAACTGTCTCGAACAAGCTTCACGCCACCGAGTCGGGACTATTTGTCAAACATCAAAAATGCGCAGAACAAGGAAGGATACCTCGGCTTGGAGGGTCGTGGCACTTCAAGAGATGAGAATGAGATGGACTGTGACAGGCAGACAGATAGATAGACACGCAGAGCAGACATGGTACAAAATTGGTTGGTGGGAGGTAAAATTTACTCAGACGCGGGTCATGTCAAACAGGGCATCGCGAAGACAAATTGCATTTTTCAAACACCTCAGCCAGACTTCGGCAGGTTTAGTGCACCGAGCAGCCTGGTTTTATGAGAGCTGAAACTTTATTTGAGAGATGAATTTCCACTCTCCTCCCGATGCCTTTGCTCCCTCTCTGTGCTAGACTATCTCTTCAGGTTATGGTAGAAGTGATCAATAATTGGAAAAGGTAAAAGTCTAAAAAATAAATTAAAAACCCCTCTTACTTGCTCTTGCGTTTCAAAGAATTGATTCTTTTTTTTTTGTACTGTGAGTATGATTGTTACAGTAGTCTTCAGTAGTCTTCTTTGAAACAGATGACATTAATTAAGTAATCAAATAGGTCATTTCACCCAAATTTTATAAATACATTTCTGTAAAAGATGTTTTTCATTTATATTAGCCATACAGACAGAGGACGCATCTGGGGCTCTACTGGTATATCTTTGCATGATTTACAGTTTTAAAAACTCTGTATTTATCTTATACTGGTCCTTTATGCAGCCGTTTAATTCAGCCTTTTCAGCACTTGTCTCTTTAAGGCCCACTCTGTTCTGATTGGCCAGTTTCAGGTCACTCTCGTCAGACTCCAGCCGGCTCCGGAGGCAACGTAAACAAACAGTTGTGGTCAGATTTCCCTTCTTTCTTCTGTTCTTTACTATAAATATATTTCTCAAATACATCTGTACATATTCGAGCTGAAATCTGATCCAAAATACGCGAGTGGACAAGGTGAACAACCCGTGAAACAACCTTAGCAACGGAGGCTAATTGGACATTGGGCAAACGATCAGATGTCAATTCAATGGGGAAGTAGAGGTAATGTTGCAAAGGGAGCGTTCAGAGCAGACTGTAGCCCTGGCTTTGACTTGAAGGTGACATTTTTACGTACATTCACCTCATGTTTTTGAACTTTGACCATGTTTATCATGGACATCCAACATCATAACAGCATAATGACATAAGTTCATGTTAAAAAAAAAAAAAAGCATGTTATGTCCCTTTAAGATATGTTTTTTGGAGGTAAATGGATTTCTGTTTTTGGTAAATTGTTGACAAATTACATTTGAAAAAACAATAACATGTCTCTATAGAAACTTTATCCTGGTTGTCCTTACTTGTCACTTTCATTTTTTACCTCTGCTCCATTATGTCATCCATACTGTAATAATCTCTCCTCCTCCCTTCAATCTCTCACTCTCTATCTTGACCTTTTGTCAAGGTCATCTCTTCTGTCATTACCTCTCTTCTTTTCTCCTCTCGTCCTTTTTACCATTTCTGCTCTTCTGCCCCACCCCGGACCTCCACGCACACACGCACACACACACACACACACACACACACATCTGTAGTATACTTACAGGAGACATATACATTTGACCCTCAATGTGCAGTATTGTCTGATTCATAAGGCGTTTGTGTCCATGTAGGTTGGAAAAGGAATCCTCCTCTTCGCTCTCTCCCTCCTCTCCACATTGATAGAGAGACATTAACAGTTGTATAAGAGCACAAGAAAAAGGAAAGTGGCTGCATGTAATGGGTACTGTTGACTTCCATTAGAGCAGGAAACAGAGCAGGCGCAGTATTTTTCTCTACATGTGGTTACAATTCAAATCAGTTCAGTTCTGTACAATTTGATATAATTTGAGTCATTTCAGCACAGTGGGGATCCGCTTAATGTGATTCATCAGCAGTAGGAATTTTATGTGGGTTTAGTTCATTGTGATGTTTTTTTTTTCTTTCTTTCTTTCTTTCTTTTTCTTTCTTTCTTTCTTTCTTAGTCATGAATTGATTCTGACTCTGGGTGGATCTACACAATATTGAACTAAATATATTCATCAGATGCTATACAGGTGAGGAAAGAACAGATGATATTTGGGGGAGGAGGAATATAAACTATGACAACCGTGTAAGAAATAAACATGGCCATATTTGTTTCTTAGCCAGATAAAAACATCAAAGTAACAAAAAAAGCGAGTGTGATTGCATGTTTAATCTTATAAAGGACACTAAGCTATTACACCAATAACTTGAAACTGTGACCTTTTAAAAAAGCACCTAAAACTGTAATTATATTAACTCCACATGGCTATCAATACAAAAAAAGTCCAAAACAAAAAATAAAAACAACAACATAGAACAATATATAGGGATTGGAAACCTACTTTAATTAATACAGCCTAACTCAGTTTATGAAGAATCACCTGGTTTCACGGCTTCCGATTTTTTTGTCTGTTTTACAGCCGTTAACACACCATGAAAAGAGACTCAGCTTCTGCAACCGCTGCCAGTATTCCCCCAGCTCTACTGCTTGACATAATGTTGCGTATCAAACACCGTACACCATTGCTTTTGGCAATTTAACCTTCTTTTATAGCTTAAAATGTGTGAAACATCACCCGCACAACACATTCGCTAGCAATAAAACAGTTAAATTAGAGAACCATTTTAATAGGAAAGAGCACGTAAAACATTCTCACTGACAGGTTATATTTGCGCAGTGTATGTCAATTTATGTATTTATGAACGCTTATGTTTCAAAGTCCTGGAAAATCTGAGAGAAAATAAAGGAAAACGAGGCCATGTTTCCAGGCAATCAGTAGTGTTCCTTGTGTGTCACAGCCTGTGTATGACATTTTTTTTTCTCAACTGACATGATGATTGAACTTCCCAAGAAAATACAAGACAGGGGTGCTAAAATCAGAGGAGGGTGATGGGTGAGAGGAAGAAAAAGAAACTAGAGGGGAAAAGGGAATTAAAGGAGCGAGCTGAAGCCTTTGCAGATACAGTAAACGAGCTTTTGTTAGATTTTTAGTCAAATTTCTTCAAAGATAAGCAAGTCATGAGCAGATGTACGATATGTTTAATCTGTGAGGAAGACACTAAAATAATGAAAAAGTAAAATAGAAGAAAAATTATAGAAAAAGTGAGAAGTTACCTGACAGCGTAACTGCTGTGTAGTGAGAATGGGGTGACAGACTGGAGCGAGGGTGGGGTTAAGGAGGGAGGTGACTGCAGAAAGTGAGGGTTTAAGGAAGAGACAGAAACAGAAAAGATGGAGGCATGAGATGAAGAGAAGAGACAGAGACAAGTGTGTTTAAACAAATTAAAAAAAAGACTCGGGTGTTATGGGTAAAGAAGCAAAAGAGTGTGAAATAGAAAGAGTGGAAAAACCGCCAGGAGCAACGGCAGGTTACACATGCGAGGAGGTTTGCTGAGACATCCAGCAGGACTCCTGTATGAGGTGGATGGAAATGAAGCCTCATGCATCATACACTTGTTTCGAAGCTGTAATTTGCATAGACAGAATGGATGATACATTATATGCACTGGACATTGAGCTGGTTGGAATTTTAAACAACAAAGTAAACCACTTATTGTTTAATGTCAACACTTGTGCAAACACACAATGGCCTGTGATGCTTAGATCCCCTCCAGACATGTTGTAAGATTATGTTAAGCGTCTAATATGTTTTTTCCTCAAAAAAACCTCATTTAAAACCTTATAATGACATCTCCTCCTTCTCCTTCATGGAAAAAAATCCAGAATCTATGAATATGCAAATATTGTTCATTTCAAAAGTTTAACTGCTGGACACAAGATGCCTCCTCTTCCATTCTCAGTGTATTTGCACTGAAAGCTTCAAGTTTCCACATCACACTTGTGTAAGTTTCATACTGGACCACAATTAGCCTCCAAAGTAGTTGTGATGGCACAAATCATACTCATAGGCCCGCCCCTTTAGACTAAGATTTCCAGTTAGCTCAGAGAAACTTTCCTCCTTCAGCAGATGAAACTCTGCACATGCATCATTCTGCACAGTGAAGCTCAAACATCCAGCTGAAGTAGCAATAAGCAAAATGCATTTTTGAGAGTGGAGAGGGACTTTAAAAGTGTGTAATCTATAAAATATGGTAAAACTATGCTATAATTTTTCTCAGTCAGTTTCAGTCTAGTAACAGTCATACTGGACACTTCTGCAGTATATTCCAAGGCCAATGTCCATTGCCATGCAGGTAGTAATAGTTCCTTTATGTAGCAAGTGAAACACAAAGAGCAAAATACTCTGATACGTATGTCAACACCTATCAGCCTATCAGCTGGGACTGATGGCGCCACATCAAGATATACGTTCTTTTATTTCTTTGAATTGAAGTGGGTCAATGCTGCAATATGGAGACAAACAGCAGTTATATCACATTCATTCCTTAGATGAGCAGCTACTTCGACTTTATTACTGTATGTGCAGTGTTGCCTGTATATGATACAGCTGTCACATGTGTCACATGCAACATACGATACAACAGGGCTGGTGTGTTAAAGATGTAAGACATTTATCTTTGACACTGAAGACCAGGGTCCACGTGCTGTCTGACACTAGTTTTAGTAGTGTAACCAACCATACCTAAAACATACTGCACTTCTCATGTGAGGATATTATAGAAATAGAATAAAACATTCATAGTAAATATTCTACAACGTTGTCATTGGGGTTTTGCAACATGGTTCAGTTTGTTTAATACTGCTCTTCGATTCAGTTATAACATCTGCAGGCATTTTTACCATGCAGGGATTTTTTTTTTCTCATCCAGGTATTAGGTGTAATTCAATTTGTATGACTGACAGTTTAAGGATTTTGCAAAATCTCCTTTATGGGCTAGGATATAAAATAGTGAAGAAAAAAAGCAGTGAAGTAAAAATCCAGACCTCCAGGCCTTCATCACCTCAGGGCCAGAGCATCGTATTCTCCCCGGTCTGAGGTGTTCTTTCCTGGGAGAGAAAGACAGCCTAATCGAGGCTCATCCATCCGGAGCCTTGGGTGTAGCCTGGCTGATCAATAGGACACACACACACACACACACACACACACACACACACACACAGAGAGAGAGAGAGAGAGACACATGTGGTGGATATACAGATACAAATTATTAACACAAGGTCACAGGTGTGCAGGGATTCAAAACAGGCGCGAGTCTCTGCAAAGATACATGCACACGAGGGCTTAAATGCAAACATAACAGACACATAGTAATGCAAACACAAGAAAACATGCACTCGAGTATGAATGCAAAGACAGATACACTCTTTCTCTACACACACACACACACACACACACACTGACTCTCAGTCTGCACAGTCCAGCATCACAGCTCAGGGAGGACATGTTGAGCCCACAGTGATCTGTCTTCATAGCAGCAGCATCTGCTCTTGTCCCTGTCTGTCTGTACAATGTATGAGTGGGAGGTAATTGCAGTGCACAACACCATCACAGTGACATTAACACATGATGGGGATTAAGTGAAGTCCAATACTGCAGCACCAACATTATCATTCTCTTTTTTTTTCTCCTTTATCTCCTCACCCCCCCCCCCCCCCTTCTCTCTTTTTTGAGGCATATTAGATATTTTTCTTGGTTTTCTTATGTTATTGTTTTGTCTTTTGATTTGTTTGTTGCTAGATAAATGCCATCAGTTGGATTGCTACTTTCATGGACCACTTGTATAACTGGCACTATCACAGAATATTTCTTTTAATGGCTTGTTGCTGTGTGAAAGCGTATGCTGAACCCATATAATGTCACCGATGCCGTACGTGGCTTTGGTCTCAGGTCGACAAGCTCAAAAGACACAGATTGGCCTCGCATGTAAAGGATAGCGTGATGACACAGAAGGTAAAACAAAAGACACACTGGCACAGGAATAATAGAAACCTTGAGGGGTGCAGAACGATCAAAGGATGCTTTTTAAGTTTCATGTCATGTTTTTAGCGCAATAATTTTCTTAACAGTGGAGAAACACAGATAAAAAAATAAAAAAAAACGTTTAATAAACCACCTCTAGAGATAAAATGTTGGTTTGTACACTTTGAGAATAATTATATATTTTTAAAAAGTACAAAAACAAAAAATTAAATAAAACAAAAAAAAAAACTATTAAAGATTAATGAACCCTGTGGGGAAACTGGGCAAATTATCTCAGTGATTAGCAGTTAAACTACTATTTAATATACATTAGTTATTGTAATTAAGCACCTCTGCAGTCATCTCGCCACAGAATTGTAACAGGGGATTTGTTACTCATCAAAGCACATCAGTCATCCCGTGTCTTTAAAGCCGTTTTTTTTGTTTTATTTAAAATTCTGTCACATATAATCTGCCGCTCCCTCAACCCTGATGAGTCATTATTTCTGCTAAATAGTATCAGACAAAGGTCACACAAAAAAAATAATTATAATCTGATTGCTTTGCTTATTTCAGTAACTGTAACAGATTACAGTTTTATTTATTTATTTTTTTTTTTTTTCTCATAATCAGATTCCTATAATCCTGTTACATGTAATCCCTCACTCCCCAACCCTGATGAGTCATCACTTCCATTAAGAAACAGTCACACATATTACACAGCTGTTATCTTCCATAGCCTTTTATCTTGCTTTGCTCTCAGCTAGTTCCCTTATCTTCATAAAAACAAGCTTTTATCCAGGGTTTTGCTCATAGCACTGTCTTGGGGGTAGGGTGGAGTGTGTGTGTGTGTGTGTGTGTGTGTGTGTGTGTGTGTGTGGGTTCGTGTCGGGTTGGGTATTCCTCTTACATCTTAACCACGTTTCATCATAAGCATCCATCCCTCTATATAGCACAGCGTGTTCCTGCGTTGTGTATTGGTTAAACGCCATCGCCTGTTATGTCGTTTTACAATTAGCCCCTCTTATCTTTAAGGGAACAACTTTTTATCCCATTTCTTGTTCATAACACGGTAATGTAATATTATTCCTTGTCCTTATCACATTGTTGCGAGTTGCACTATTTTCTTTCAAAGCTATTTGTTATGACGAAGAGATAAATATGCTGACTTATTGTAGTGCCTGCTTCTATTCTAAATGCTCTCCTTTTCAGCTTTTTTTTTAGCAGTGTATTGTAGTCTCTTCAACATCTTTATTACAAGGCTATAGAAAATGACAGCTACACACTGAAGGTTTGGCCATTTGGTTAGCATTCAGATCCAGTGTGCTTTACAGAATGCATAAATGCAACTAAAGCATAGACTCTGGCTGTGTCAGTGCCATATTCTCACCACGTGAGGATACAGTGACAAGGCTGACTTATACAAACGTCTGGACTCGCGATTGTAATTCAATAGCGACGGCTGAAATGTAAATGTAGGAATGTAAGATCATTACCCGGCACCTTGAGAAATGTATCACTGTCGATGTGGATAACACAGTGGGCTACACAGGGTAAAAACTTGCCTCAGGCACAGAGAAGCAGGATGAATAGTGCAGCCTTTCCTATTGAAACCATCATTCCTGAATGGTCATTTGGCTGATGCATTGAAGGCAGGCTATTCAGCAGAAAGCTGATAAAACCTAGTAGCTGCCTGTTCGCCTTTTACTGTGTCAAAACTTGCCTGGAAATGGTGACTTTTTGTATTTTTTGTCATTTTTGCACATAAAAAATGCATCTATCCTGTCAGTGTCATGTTGATTTGTACTTGACCCAGATAACAAATATACTATGCAAAGGAGTCACATATGGATTTCTATTTTTTTTATACTGAAGGCAAAGCCTGTAAAATGTTTGATAAAGTTGCCATGGAGACAAGTATTAAAAAAAGTAAAACAAACTTTAAAAGGCCAATTTAAGGCTAAGACATTCATTAGGGTCAAAACTCCATGCAGTGATAATGATCCAAACTTTTTTGGTAACAGCTGTGCCAAGGAGGTTAGAGAAGCAGAGTCACAGGTTAAATATCAGAACAACCTAGAAAAATTTGGCAGGTAAAGTGAATGAGAAACATCTTCTCAGCACCTGATTTTGAGATGCCCCCTGAACGAGGCAGTTAACCTTCAGCTGCTCATTTGCTCACCGTAAAACACTGTAGCTGCCAGATACAGTATAAATATGGAGAGGTGTATAACAGGGCGTTACTGATGCACGCTGTTAACCTGTGGCTCAATACAGATGAAATCAGAGATGTGATATTGTGGATGCGTTGAGTTCAGTTTCAGCAATAACAATTAAACCTTCTAATATCTCACAAATTGGCTTTTTGTTTCTGGACTTGCAAAACTTTGTGTGTATACTCATCGTGATTCTATGTTTCATATTCTTTTCAGTTTAGTACACAAATTAACCAGATAAAATGCAGTACAGATCATCCTGCATGGTAGTTTCTTATTATTAAAATGTCCAAGCACTGTTACGCCTTCATTCTGTCCCACTCAAGGATTAACAACAGGTTTGTAGTCTCTGTAAGGAGGTTACATGGCAGCAGATGAGATCTGTACACTGTTAATAAAATATATGTATATATGCAAGAATATACAAAGACAAATGTTTCGATATTACATCTTCATCAGTGTCTCAACAATTTCCAATTCCCCACCCTTTTATATAGGTCAGAGCACAGCATCTGTGTCACACCCACATTAGACATTAGATACCATTAGAACAACAATACCATAGAAAGTCAAAGTTCTTAGAGAAATAGTGAAAGTGAAATACAAGAATATACCCACCTCCCGTCCTAGTTTTATTTATTTATTTATTTTTAAACACAGTTTATGAGTGTAAAGGACAGATCTGATGTTGTATGTTTAACCTCCATGAAATGTCTGGCCACTGCTGATGTTTTATCCCCTCTTCTGATTGCACCAAGATGTTCAATAATTAGAGTTTCAACAGTGAGCCTTACCCACATACTGCAATCCCATTAAGAGATAGATTACATCTCTGGAATTACAGGTGTCAAAATGTTTGTAGTTTTGTATTTTTCCCATCTAAATGAGTGACACCGTTTGTGAATATGTGTTGTGTTTCTAGGGAAATGTACACCTGTGAATTGGTTTCCCAGTGCACAGACAAGAGATAGCGTGGTAGTTTGATGTCACTAATGTCATCTGTATTACTAGTGTGCAATAAACACAACATATATTATTTACAAAGCATCCTCATATCCCCACGTAGTGGCTGTCTTGTCCTGAAATCACTTGAGTATATGCACACAGAGCTAGGGAGACAGACTCACTGTGCAGAATACCTATGGGGGCGATGAAATCTAACCAGGCGTGTAATCTGAAGATTTCTACCAGAGGAATATTCACTTTTCCATCAGTCTGTTGCTTCATCCCTCTGTTATCACTAACCCTCTGCCGTTTATTCCTCCCTCCTTCTGCCTCCGCTCTTGCAGAAGCAGACGCTCTCACTTTCTAAAGTAAACATCACCAAATGGAAATGGATTTATTCTGTGTGTTTGTGGTGTGTATGTGTACTGTAAGTCATCTTTTTCTGTCTGAGTCTTTATTTTTGGGTCTTTTTTTTTTTTTTTTTTACTTATTCTGCACCATGCACTTCTGTCTCTCCTTGGATTTCCTTCCTAAAAGCAAATATCCCTTTCCAATACACACACAGGCTTTAATGGACCAAAGGGCTCCCATGTGTCCACGGGGGAAAAGCCAATCGTCCCATTGTGGTATTGCTGCTGTATGAAAAATGTATGATAGGATATGATCCAAAACAGAACTCATATCTACACAGTTGTGAATTAATCATTTGGTTTTAAGATGTATTGATTTGGTTTTAATAAGTCTTCCAGTGGCTTTAAAATCTTTTTATCGATGTTTTCTTTTTCTTTAACTAGCTTGTTGAGTACTTTTCCCTGTTTTTCAGTTCCTCTCTCTATTTTTTAAAAAAACCTTTCCTTTTATCGCTCCCTCCTTCTTGTTGTTTGCCCTTTTCTCATCCACTGTCCCTCTGTCTAGTCATCCTGCACACCTCTATCTCCTTTTGTAGCACCAGCTATGACTCAGTAAACACCGGTGTAATCGTTCTGCCCTTCCAGGAGTCCAATTGCCAGCTTCCGGTCTGAAATATCATCAATATTTAATTAAGTGATTATCTTTTTAGGACACAACACAGATAGGAAAATGAAAGAGGCTTAAAAGTTGGCTCCAGTTCATAGATAATCCTCTTGTCAAAATGGCCACCCCCGCAGTGGTGTTATTGTCCACCCACCTGACCAAACCAAAGTCCTATAGATAAAAAAAGGTGTGACTATGATGACCAGAATGTTTTTAATGGATTTAGTTTTTTTTTTCTCCAATCCATACTTACATTTATGTCAGTGTTATATTGACAACAGGATGAGCAAGCAGTTCAGGCCTCTGCTTTCGTGTCACCTCCTACCAGCTCTGCCAAATCTGCTAGGAGATGTAGACCCTCTTTACTGATAATACCTGCACACTTGAATCATAATGTTTATTTGAAACAAATGTGCCTCTATTGGTTTTTTTATCAGGCACCAGAAGTCAAGATACTAAGGGAGCATCTCTCCAGTACTGGTTTGCTTTTGGCTTTTCTCAGTTGATGAGTAGAGGAGGTCCGTTCATGACCACTGTGGATGGACGTTGACTCCAGTTATGCTATATGTTGGTCATTCAACAATATCTAAAACACTAGAGAAACCAATTTTATCAGCGACCTCATTCTTGGTCATAGACTTGGTAACACATTATTGCAGCCGATAGATCTAACTGTCGGGCAATCTCATTGGTCCTTTTCCCCCTATGATAACAGCCAGTGAAATCTGGGCTGCTCCAGTTGACCATGGTCTAATTATTAATCAACTCCAATGTGGCAAAAAACCAGACTTTACTTGGTCTAAGGGCAACAGACAGTGAGTCAACAGAAAAGATATAACCTGGACAGGACTCAAAGACCAATACAGCTGGATCAGTCATCAATAGCTGATCTGGCAGTGAGTGTGGGTAGTCATCAACTTCCTCTGAGACTAACTGGTAATGAATAGCAGCTCAGCAGGCATGTGACTGGGTCAGGTGACAAAAGGAGCGAATTGAAAAGTCTAGTACTTGACATTAGAATACAGATAAGATTAGAGGATGATGAATATAAAACCACAACATTTGCAGCACAAAGACAATATCATCCGCAAAAAAGTGTGTTATCATGTGAAAAATGTACCCTTAAGTCCCTTATATAACCGCAACTAGGCTTTTATATGCCCTGCACGACAATCTTGAAAAGAAGACATGGCATGATTCATCTTTGGCAGAAGTCAAGGTGGCTTTAAGCCAAGCATGTGAACACAGCTCTCACTTTAGCCATATAGGGACAAAATGTCTCTCAGCTGTGGCCCCAGTGCTTTACACTCCCACATGACCTCCCTCAAGATGCCTTGGATAACAAACACAATGGCATTCATGCTGACTAGATTGGCGTCACCACATCTTGTCCTGAATTTGGTCAATGAGCCAGCTCATCTGCAACCATCTGAGCCCCTTTTTACATTTTTACGGCTGAAGTTATTCAGTTGTGACTTCCTTGAGGTAGAATCCACTGCTACACAATTATTACCCCTAAGTATTCTGCTACAGGCTGAACTTGTAGCTTTTCATGGGGGGTATTATGCCTTCATATTGAACTATCTGCAGACAAATTAGATCTATTAAGCCCAAGTGATTTTAATAGCAGGGCTTTTTTGGAAGCATCCGGGACAAACCACTAATGCTAGCATTCGAAAGCCAGTAACCGAGGTCGGTGATTGCAGTCTTAAGTGGCAGCCCTGTTAGTTTGGCAGTCAGGCATCAGGGCCTATCCTGGGTAAGTTGAGTCTCGAGGGTATACTGTTGAACTTCTACTGGTAAGAATATGATGGCCACTGAAGAAGGAGTCCAACCCTGATCCATTTCATATTTAAGATTTTACATGTCGTGCTGTCTTTAAAGCAGTGCTTTAGAGATGCTGACAAGGCATTAGTCATGGACATTTGTAAAGTTGTTTGTCTTTATTTTAGTATGATTGGGTTAAGCCTGTCTATGACTTGGCCTCTGCTAAACTGCATTAAGAGCCTTTTGCTTTAAGAGTCTACACTGCTGGGGGAAGCTCCTGTACAATGGATCTCCCATTAAGACACACAACTATTATATCTGTATTGTTGTTGGGGGTGATAAATCAGCTGCTCTGAATAATTTACCAGCATGGAGGAGGAGAGCGATGAGAGATTTAAAGGTACTACACAGAGAATGGAAAGCTCTCATTTGTTTGTCTCTCTCTCTCTCTCTCTCCGTTTCTGTCGTTCTCTTCCCCGATCACTTTCTATGTCCCCATCTGTCTCCATACCTCTTCTCTATTTCTCTCTCCAACTGGCTTTAGGAAGGAATCATACTGCTTGCCCCAAACACACACACACGTACACACAAACCTCTCTCTCTATCCAGTGTTTGTGTAATCATATATCACCATGGGCAGGGGTCTTATCAAACTAAACTTTGATTTGGCATGTATCAAACTACGGTGTTATCTTAATTATGTTCCCAGACGTTTTCAATTGATAAAGCTTATCTATTGATAGAGATGTTTAGATAAGGATTATCAAAGGTTTGACAAAAAAGAGGGTAAAATCTGCAGTAACCTCTATGTAAGTGGTTTCTTCCTATCTAAATTGCACAAGGCCCAGTTTCCTGCACAGCACATTTTCTTACTGTTAGTGTTCTACCAAAACCTTGCATTTTCAAAAGGTCAGCTTTTCAGGATGTGAATCTAGTTTCAAATGCTCAGACCTTTGCCTACTGCCTATTCTCAATGCAACAGAAAGGTCTAGCTGAAGCTTTTCTAAGAGAGAAAGAAGGCAGACAGTACCATCCAAAACACATTTGTATTTCTTTCATTCAAATCCAAGCTGATTTTTTAAACTACCCACATCGATTTACAGTAAAAAAGCTGGAATCATGGCACTAATAACAGTTGCTGACTTGCTCACTGTACAGTAAATCACAGTGGATAAGTGAATGACGTATAAGCCATACGTGTAAATACAGCATGTGGGCAACGTGAAGTGAATAGGTTGTGGGTATAATGACAGGGTGGAAGCAATCAATCACTTGAGGCCCTTTAGCTCTACAGTGGAGGTAAGGATCATTTTACACCTGTGGAATATCACTAGAATCAGAATATAAGAACCAGACCTTTGTAATCATGTTGTTACTGTTTCTTTATTACTTAAATTTGTTTGAGTATGGAAACAACATATATTTGCATTCAAGTGACAGAAGCCTTTTAGCAGCCATAGTAATTATGATGGAAGCAAAAGAGGAAATTATATTGTTATAAGCGATAAACTCCACGGGAGGTCGTGTTTCCAACTGCAAGTCGACATTGTTTTTAAAACCATGATCATGATCACCCCTTAACCTTAACCTTGTGGTTATCATTGTAACCATGAAGATGAAGGTCCCCTTACCCTAAAGGTGACATATCATGCTCGGATGTCTGTGTTAAACATGGTCAAAGGTTCAAAACTTGAGCTGAATGTATATAAAAATGCTCCCTGAAAGTGAAAAGCCAGGGCTTCAGCCTGCTCTGAAGGCTTCATTTGTAAAGTTACCTCTACTTCCTCCTTGTGATGACATCAGATTGTTTGTGCACAACCACAAATAGTCGTCTGTTCCGTAGCCTAAGGTTGTTCCATGGGTTGTTCACGTTGTCCAGTCGCATATTTCGGATCGGACTTGGGCCTGAACATGTACTGCAGCGGTTTGACTATGAGCCAGGGTGCCATTCATAGTGCAAGTCTGACAAAGATAATAATTTTTAGTTAAATACCAGTCAACCCTACAAAGGACCCATGTCTTGCAGTACATGGCCCCTTAACAATCACTAACAACCAGGTATTTCAAAAGGCACCAGCAGACAACAAGAAACACAAAACACACAAGAATTTGAAGTCCATCACAGTGTATTATACAGTCAGCGCTCAATACAAAACCCACACTTAAATTACCAGTGAATGACTCCTTATCTCAACAAAAAACTCCTCTTGGGGATCCCAGAAAGCAAATAAAAATACTCAGTTTGAGACTCAATACCATAGTTGGCTGACAAAAATAAACCCAAGTGACGCCTCTTTAGTCTAATAGACAAGCTTAGTGCCTCTTGGACAACTCCGGAGTTACATCTCGAATTCAGGCCAAGGCGCTGCTGTCGGCTCCGGGGAATGTAAAGCCTGGGAGCCAGGCGGTTTGATGGTGGGTCCACAGAGTAGAGGATGGAGTTGGGGAATAATACGATTCCGTAGAATTTTTTTTGGCTTGTTGCCAGGGGTTGGCGATCTAACTGACAAACACTCTCAGGACGGACTGTGCCTCTTCCACCGGTGAGTAGATGTGCGCCATTTTGGTTTGAAACATCAGCATAGATATTCCCTGAGCCGACAGGTGGATGTGTGTGTAATGCAGGGCGTGTGTGTTTAAAGGCACCGATCACTACTGTACAGACATATAGTTTCCATTTTGAATACAGAACAAGTGAAATCCTCCTGGAAGTCGGCCATGATACAGCTTCCAAAAACTAACCAATCAGAACAGAGTGGGCTCATTGGGAGGGGGGCCTTGAAGAGACAGTAGCTAAAACTGTTTCAGAGTCTGAACTGAGGGACTGCATTAAGAGCCAGTATAAGATAAATAAGGAGTTTTTGAACTGTAAATCATGCAAAGATGTTCCAGTAGAGCACCAGAATATAAATGTAGACCAGGAAATGTGCATGATACATCTCCTTGAAGGGAGTAGTAATTTTAATCCAACCACAATTTTTCCCTAAATCTAATCAAGTCTTTTTTGTACCTAGACCTAGCAAGACTTTTGCCATAGTGTTATCACATCATAAAACATCATCATCTTTTAACAGTGATTTTTAACAGTTTTGGAGGGCATAGACAAATGATGCTCTGCTGATTACTGCTAATAGGGGTGTCAGGTCAGAAAGTGCTTCTATGTGTGCACAGACGAATGATGTTTTCTGTCGTATCATTTGGGGGATTTATTGACCTCTACTAGTACCAGCTTTTACTAATAACAAGGATAAAATACAAAGAAGTTCTTATCATGAAAAATACCTTTTTATAACAGTTTAACTCTACCAATGTGTGTACGTTTTCTTAAGGCCAGCTTGGAAAACTCAGCACACTGAGAGACAAAATAGGAAATTTGGCTGTAAGTTGGCAAATGGAAAAAATCAGTCTGGCTAACATAGCAAAACAAACCTGCCAAATTCTTTAAAAAAAAAGAAGATATTTACCAAGAATCCAAAGCTGTTTGGAAAACCGAGAATTGATGTCCAATTGTTCCATGGAAGTAACCTTACATCAGTCCACCTGTAAGAAATCAAGATGATACCATTCACTGTCGTTTTTTTGTTTTGTTTTTGATGTTTACCTGTCACACAGTTTACCTGTGTGACTTAGAAGTAGAAGGTGAAACATTTTGGCCTTCAGATCTTATTACTCTCGGGGTGATTTTATACAGATGATTCATTGTGTACACTAAAACTTGGCAACTTAATTCAGCACCCAAGATCACTATGAAAAAGACATTTTTACTGGCGCACATTTACAAGCAGCGCTGTGGGTTAGCAGTAAATACACACTAGGACATGGTTTTCATACAGGTTAAGCCCAAATGAAGAAAGAGTTGATTCATATTTATGTACACTGAATGAAAGAAAGGAAAAGCTGCTTCAGAGTTTGAGTAAGCCTCTTCAGACGTCCTTGTTGTGAATGCTTGATTTTTACATCTGTTAATAGACTCTGCTTCTAAATGTAGGTGCATGTTCTAATCAAGTCAGAGCACCAGGTTCACTGCTGTACTCTTCTGTAAAAGCATGGCAACAATTAACACACTTCACTGTGTGTAATCAGCTGTGAAAAGGTTTGTTGAATGAAGGACAGTGTTAATTATGATTATGATCGCCGATCATGTATTACACATAGTTTTGTCTTTAAAGCCCATTAAGTAATTTTATGCTCAGAAAAATAGTTCATTTAGACATTTGATGTAAAAGTCATATTTGATTTATTTGAAAGGATTTGCAGGTTTCAGCAGTTTCACCGAGTTCTGTGCAGCTCAGTGGATAAAGGAAGACTAACACTACCAGGGTCTGGACTCCCTCTGGGGCCACCCATGTTAGTGAGTGGATGCATTTATGAGAGTGTGTTGCACTTTGTATAAAAGCATCCACCAAATGGCATTTGTTAGTTATTGGGATGTCAGCTATGGTGCTTTATCAGCTACATGAAGCCTCAACTCAGCTCTGTTTAAACAGAGTCATGTCTGAGTGGTTAGTTTTATCAGAGGCGCGAGGTTGTGATGTCCACATGTGAGCCATCTTTGTTTCAAAACTAGGTCAGTACATGATACTTTAAATAGCTTATTGGATATCATTTGTGTAATTTTCACTTCCTCCCATGTTACACTTCATGAGGTTTTCTGTTCTGTTTGGCTGTATTAGTTGCCAAGAGGCTGGATGACCACATTCTTAAAATGCCTTGTTAACTGGTTTCTCGTTGCATGACTCCTTATATGACTAAATGAGTATTTAGCAGCATGGCAGATTAAGCAGCAATCAGCTATGGGCATTTAGCATATGTCAATATGTTGCGAACCCGATTCCTTGGCACGCTTCCTGTCGCCTAGAAGCACTTCATATCCTCTTGAGTGATGTTACATAATGTGGATACAGCAAATCAGATGTTGCCAGCATCACATCTGTTCTCAAACCTGTTTGATATCAGTGATGGTTGCTGCTAACCTAGCCAGTAACAGGTGAAAGAAAGGCATTTGCAGAACAGCGCAAATAGGAAGCTGAATTTGTGTAGTGCAAACTATTGCACAGAAACAATACTAGATGAGAGCTATTCTTCAATGAATTACATTTCAAAATGACCGAATATGAAAATGAAATGGACCAAAGTTGACCTAAAAAACTATTAATTTGGGTGGAAGAACTCTACTGCTGCCTAAATCCAGATTTATAGTATGCAGAAAGGTTCTGCTAGTCTTGTTGTAAATGACTCAAGCATGGGAACTGATTTATAGTTCAGTTAATCTCATTCATTTACATTCTTTCATTCACTTTGTGACTTTGTGTGCGACTTTGTGAGCATAATAAGATAAGATAAAATATACTTTCTTGTATATCCGAGGAAAAAAAGGTGTTGAATACAGCTGCATATAGAAAATACAATGTACACACAATATAGGTACATTATCTCCATATGCACCAGACAGACATACAAAATATACTATTTAAAAACAAAGAATTAAAAACAATACAGAAGTGATAACCACATGTGCAAAGGACACAATGTCCATATTGCACTCACTAACAGTCAGTATTGCACATGAAGCCATACTGGGTATAAAATAAACAACTGTGCAACAGATAAATTAAAAATCACAAAGGTTCTTTGTTCAGGAGTCTTATGGAGATAGACTCCTCTCAAAGGAGAGCTTGAAACGGTTGGTTTTGTGGTTAATGGGGCAGGTTCACACTAAAATTGTCTTTGCTAGCTAGAATACATATTCATCAAGTGAGTGAAAAAGAGACAATTACTCAACTTTCTCTGTATTTTCTTCACTATCAATATTCTCTTCCAGCATCAACAACATGTAGGAGAAAAACACAAGAAGCTGCAGGCTGACCAGTCATAGTTCTCATGAGCTCCATGCTATATCTTCATAGTGCTTAGGTGTATTTACATTTTTGAGGTACATGTTGAGCCCCTGCATGTAGAGGCGACATCGGAGGAGCATAAATCCAGTTTTACTGCTCGGTGTGTTTAGATGATTCGCTTGCTTCTGACTGAGTTTACCAGCCTCTGGACTTGAAGAATATCAGATGTTAACGAACTGGACTCTGCTGTTTCTCAGTGTTCTGAGATCAAAGGCAACAACAAACACACTCAAATGTACGCTGATGAACATATATAGAACATTTGTTCAGAAAGAAATACTGAAAAGCACAAATTCCCGCATGCATACCCATAAGCCTCATGTCTTAAAGTTACTCATGCATGTGCATGTGGAAATGCTCCTGTTTAATGAAGCAGAAACTTTAATAAGGACTTTACATGGCAGATATTTGATTCTCTTTCTCTCTCTCATGCTGTCTCTCTCACTCATGCATACCTGCACACACCATTTAATTTAAATCCCACCCGGGTTGAGTGGTCAAGGGGGAGAGGAGAGAGGGGGAAGAACATGTAATGAATATTGGGACATATATTAACTGTCACAATGGGACGTCCACTTTCACTTTTTCATCTTCTCTCACCTTTTTCAGGGTCACTTAGCTCTTCGCTCTCCCTCTGAGCTGTGGTGGTCGTCTGCCATCCTTATACACGCACACTGACTAGTGTGGCTTTTGTAGACATGAGAGGAGGGTATAGAGAGAGAGACACATATACACAGAAAAGTTATGATAGATGTCTCAGAAGAGGTAAACATGCAAACATTTTGACTTTGGAAATATGCTCAAATTCTAATAATAAAAACCTTGGCACCAAAATTAAAGCTTACAACACCTGCGTTTAGCTTTGTAAAATATGAACCTAAATGCATTTCTGGAATATATTAACAACAGTTTTCAAGGGACTGTGCTCCAAAAAAAAACAACACAACAGGTCGTAATGTCAGTCGCCCAAAACAACTTACAGTTACGTTTCAGTGACAGATGCCATCTAGTGGTCGTAGTAATTATGACCCAGAGCAGTGATGCAGTTCAGGTGACGTTTATATAGGTAAAAAAAATTCCTCAGTACCTGACTACCTGCAGGAAAATGAGCAATGAGATATTTTGTCGAATAATGTGTTTATCATATGTTAATGGCATTATTTGTATATATGAGCGAACAGCTGCGCTAATAGTTGGATGACTGGCTCTAACTAGCCAGTGAGTTAAGTGATCTTCAGTCTAGCTTGCTAATATGCATAGTAGCAATGATTATGTGTCATGATAATAACGTAATTACAATGCCTAGTAATCTGTCGAGTCACAAACAGCAGTCGACAAGACAACAGCAACATTTGCTTACTGTTTTTGTGTCCAGATGGGAGAATTTAGCAGAGCTTCCCTAGCTTCAGACTCAGGCGACACAGATTACAGTGTCAGCCAGGGCAGAACAGAGCCTCGGGGGAGAAGAGGCCAAGGAGTGAGAGCTGTAAGCAGGGGTAGAAGCAGAGTGAGGGGGCAAAGGTCAAGGAAGAGCGAGAGGGAGATGAGTGAGGCCTGGTGATGAGCAGGAAAGAGTGGATACAGTAATAATAATATACTATATTTATATTATATATATACTATAATAAAATAATATTCAAATATAAAATATATAAATATGCAAAAAATGAATTAGTATTCACCTGAAGTTCAGCCAGCGATATCGGTCAGGGTCTCGTGAGCTCTGGTCCTCCTCTCAATCCAGTTCTTTGTCCGGTTGGTTGGATGGCAGTCATGCTGGCATCTGCCCATGACCCAGACATGCTCACTGGTAACATGGTGGAGGATTCCCATCCAAAGGTCCTGAAAAATATAAATTGCACCATATGTGTGTTATCACTGCAGATCATATCTGTATATGTGACAGGTGTGTATAGTGTGTATATATATCTATATATATATATATAGATATATATAGACCTGCTTTAACAAGTGAATTTCTCCTGTGGTGATAATGCATTCATTCATCCATCCATTTATTCATTCATTCATTCATTCAATATACTGTTATTAGGTAAAAGCCAAAAGGCAATGACATCACACATAAAGGATCAATACAAAATACATCATAAGCAATCACTATTGCATCTATAAGCACATATCTAATGTTACTCACCTATCAGGTCGTCCAGGTCCAGTGGGGGACTACAGGGAACACAGACAGGCTCTTATGGAGTGCTGAGCTTGGCAGACTATTCTCGTAATTATTGGAGAGAGAAAAAGAACATGTAAAGTTACTACTGGTAGGCTGGATCTGTTAGGAAAAAAAAATACACTGCCAAAAGTAATGTTAGTTATTGCCAGCCAGCTCATTACGGTGAATACAGGCTTGCAGGCCTGTAACTGAATGTACAAACTTGCAAAATGGAGTTTGCAGGCAAACACTGAAATGTTCAGCCTAGAAGTATGTATAAGCAGGCTTGCAGCACAGAATTCACAGCTACATGTTTACAAAACTAGCACTAGCTCTGAGTCTCCGACAGTCAACTCTCTACTTTGCCTGCTGCGGTAACCAAACTCAACACTACAGACCTCAAGGGTTATTTCTTCAAAATATAAAGTTGTTTGAATTAGTTGATAGCAGGACTTAGTGTGTACGTACACTGCAAGCTACTATTGTAGGAACATTACATTTGTTGTCATGGAAAAGCAGATACTTTTGCAACCTAACTAAGCTGACCACTGGCACCTACCTGTCCAACAGAAAACAGGCCAACTCCGCATTACTCTTCATCCCCATCCTCTCCTTCAGTGCTCGCCGGTGGGTGAAAGCCAACCCCAGATTCACTTTTGTTTTGGAATGAGGTTTGTCCGCTTGGCATTTCGCCTTGCCATATTTGTATTTTTTTCAGTGCTGTGTCCACCATTTTTGTAGCTTCCTCTTGGATGCGTGCTTCTGGTCTGGAACCTGCTCGCTACCTTTTTATAGAGTCCCTACCTCACTTGTGCATTGATATTGGCTGGGGGCTACACACCCACTGCCTAAGGGTTGTAGCTCAGAAACGTCCATATCACAGCAAAATAATAAGAAAATACAGGCAGAAGGTAAAGTCTCTGCAGATAAATACAACTGTCACACACTTCTAGTGGGTCATAAGTGATGATTGACAGGGATTGAGTCTATACATTGTTTTTTTAGGAAAATAATGCATAGAATAGCTTTAAGTATGTAGTAACTTTAACCCAAACCATGATCTATCCCTAAATCTAACCAAGTAGTTTTTGTGCTTAAACCTAACTAGACCTTTACCACAGCGTTATCATATCATAAAACATCATTATTTTTTAACAGTGATTTGTAATAATTTTGGAAAGCACAGACAGATGATGTTGCCCCGCCGATTTGAACCGATAGAGGCGCTAGATTAGAAAACCACTTCCTACTGGGAGAAAAGACGCTCCTATGACAACAATTGACAGGGTGGTTTGCAGATTATCTGAAGTAACAGGGACACCTATGCTGGAAAGTGATTCTTGTTTAAATATAATGTATTTGTATTGTATTGGTATGGTGCCACAAGTGAGAGTTATTTTGAAATCTGGGCATATACAACCACATGTCTAGATGGAGATATGTAAGAATAGTTTTTCTTCTTTAATTTAGGTGAATCAATTGTTTCAATGTGATTTTTTTTTCTACCTTGTTATTTTAAGATATTGTAAAAGTGCTCAACTCCTCTGGGTTACCATTTGCACATTGCACATTCTTGGTGAGAATAAGGGAGCCACAAAGAGAGAGGAGAGAGAGGAGAAAAAGAGACATGGGGGTGGAAGGATTGTAACCACAGCAGGGGCACTTGTCTGCCATCTCTCACCAAGACAACCTATAAGAGAGATCAGGAGAGGAGGAGGAGGAGAAACAGAAATAAAGGGGTGGAGGGAGAGGGAGGAGGTGGAGGAGGAGGATGTGGAGGAGGAGGAGGAGGAGAGACTTTTCTTGAAGCTCAGTGGAGCGTTGATGTGTCTCTGTCCAGCTGAGAGCAAAGAAATAGAGAACCTATCTGTTGTACCAGGGGGTCTGCAGGGAGAGACATGCAGGAGAAACAAACAGAGAGGACGGAGAGATGGAGGGTAAGGCTGGAGTAAAGAGGGAGAGCGGGGTATCGATGTGAAGATAAAGACCAACAGAGACAGAAGGAGGGATTAAGAGAAGACCGCTGTGATAATAATTGCTATCATCATTACTTTTTTATTCTGCTGTTGCAGTGGGCTCTGCCTTTTGTTGGGGAGAGTCGGGTAGATCACTGAAGCTGCACCGGGCAAGATTTGTATGTAAAATCACACCTGCAGTCTAAATCACAAAGCAGTGCTGCAGTAAGAGGAAAGCATTACATTCTACCCACAATACAATGACTGAGAGAAAATCTCCTGCTCAATTCTCTCTGACAAAGCCTCAGAAAATTAATAAAATACAAGCAGTCTGTCAACAGGTGGCATGTGGATCTTATGTCTTTCTTGTTATGTGTTTTTTTTCTTTGGTAGAATGATTGTTTTAACATATCTTGCATTATGTTATATGTTTTCTGAACATTTGAGTTGGTTACCTGTGAAACTGCATAGTATAATTTTACTACTAATGAAGAACATTCATACTTTAACTGCTTGGATATTCACAGTCAACAGTTGTCTTGTGAAGTCTGTGATACAGTCATTGCTAAAGAAACACTTTCCAAGTCTCTGACTATTATCAGATTATTTTCTTTGCAGTGACAGTAATGCAGCTACTTTTGCATTTGTCTGAAGGTCCAATGAGTCCACTCATATCCACAACACACCCTGTTAGAGTAAAATTGGAGAAATATATGTAAGAATATGATAAGTTAAGGCCCACTCACACCAGAAAGTGAAATTCATCCACATATCTTCAAGAAGGGCTAGTTACTGTAGCTTTAAAGCTAACTGTGTTAGACCCCTGGGAACATGCTAGCACTTGTCAGTCAGAGTAACTCTCTGAGTTTCTTTCTATTTTCTCTGTACTGGGGCTCTTACTCCCCGTGGCATTTTGTTTTCAGGATTGTACATCATTTTATTCAACAAAAAAGTTACTGTAGGAGGAAGAAAAACCTGCCAGTTAGCAAGCTTGTTAGCTCAGTTGCATACATGACGGACGTATTTGTACCATTGACTCCTGTCTCATTACTGTCTGCAGACTCTGCTTCTTATTTGGGGAAGTTTATACTTCAACAGGGTGAATTAAATAACAGTGGATGGTCTGATAACTTCCTCCATTTTGTACCCTCACAGGTGGTCTCTCTCAAGACAACTTGCTATTGGTTAAAACCACAGAGTATCTGTAAAGATGGACAACATGATAGCCCCATGGATGTATCGAAAGATCTGGATGCAGTGTTGGAGGCAGGGCCCTGTTCATTCATATGAAAGTTACTCAATGATGCAGGAAGCCAAAAAAGTTTGACTTCTGGGTATAAAATTAGCCGAGCCGGCTAACGTCCAGTTTAGCCCTCCGCTAACTTGCATGGAGATAAAAACTTTCAAAATGTTATCAGACTGAATGGATCAAATTCTGTTGGTGAAACGAGTCACTTTACGGGGGATGTGATGCTCAAAACAGTTTCTCCACTGTTTTACAGCCGCTCATTTTCCCACGATTATGTGCATGGAAAAATGCTCTTTTGGCCTCTGTTGGACGTGCAGGTTGTAATTGCACAGTTTGGCCACTATGTGAAATTGGATTTCAAGCGTGGCACACTTCCTGGGGTCTTGGATAGCTCCCTGAAAGTGAGACCAAAATATCTGGATCGCCAGCTGGTGGCTGGTTGCAGTATAGGTCATAAGTCCCGCCCCTTCCACTTTAGCGGATCTAACATGAGCCAAACTAAAAAAATCAAAGTACATTCACTTTAGGTTGTTCTTATCCTGCTGATATATGTTCAAGTGCTCATTTTCCTTTAATTGTTTTTTTTGATTATATAAAAAGGGGGTGATGTCATGATTGACAGCTGTGATTGACAGCTGCCCTCAAACCTTTGTCAGATGCGACAGACGAGCCGAGTGACCGCAGCAGTTTCTGACGGAAGACACTAAGGTATGTTTTCATTTGTGATTCACTACCAGCTGTAGCTGCTAGTTGCCAACTGTTTCTGGCTGGTTCACCTCTCTCCATCGCGGCTCCTGGGTTCACTTGGCTCTCAGCGGCGGGACAGCTGTTAGTCATGTTAAGGGGGCGTGTCTAGCGGGGCGTCATCCCGCCCCCCGCCTCTACTGTGCAGACTCTGGTTGCAAATGATGTCACACAAGCAAGATGGCAGCTCCTGGAAATTAGATATTTTGGCTTCACTTTGCATAGTAGCAGGAAGTGGAGACACGTCGTCAGTCTTTGCGAAGAGTCTATGGTTAAAACGCACAAATTAGCGCATCACCAACGTTAACAGTTGTGTTTTACTGTGAAATTTTGCCATTTTACTGGTGTAACTGGCCCTTAATGCTGATATTAAAGCATGAGGCTGTTGTACAATAATGACATTCTTTTATTGTAATATTCAGTTATCTTAATCACAAATGATTATTATGATATTGTACTAGCTTTCTTCTCTGTGTTTTTTGTGGTCTGACATTTGAGTTGCTTTCTTATTTGGCATGATCTACACTCTAGCGTTTCGAGTTAAACAGTAAAATAGCTTATTTCACGGCAACACCGTGGATCTTACTGTCTGTGTGCTGCGATTAAATGCGTGTTGTGAACCTCCACATTATTAAAACATGGAGATTACACATCCTGAATGGGCCCTCTATTCTTCATATTAAAAATTAATGGAGAATAGAGAAGAAGGGAGAAGAGAAAGAGGAGGAGGAGGAGGAGGAGGGGGATGTGATGGCAGGGGAGAAGATTTGAGCAGGGGAGAGCTGAGAAAAGGACAGAGCTCTTGGTTTCAAACTCAGAGCCGAGAAGGTACATTAGAGCTATCAATTAATCAAGAAATAAGAGACTAGTTTAGAAGTCATGGAAAGGAAATATGCGCTGCCTCTCTTTCTCTGACCTTAAAGTGGTTTAGTCTCAATGTTTTCATTGCTTGCTGCAACAGCCTCTGCATTGAAATAATGCTGTGATGGCAGGCTAGCGGCAGAAATGCAATTGCATTTCGATCATTAAAAAATAAAACAATTTGGCACTGGTTGCTCCAATCCTGAGCCACTACATTGTTAAAAACTTAAAATCTAAGTACATTTCAACAACCTTGTAATGCTTGGGTGGGTCCAGATTCAGTTATGAAGGCTTCATGCTTTATTTTAGTAGGTCTTAATTATTTATGTCATTTTTTAAATAAGCTTCCGCGTACTCATGGCTAAATGTCTCAATGTTTTATGACCAGTTTATTTACAGGGGGATTGTTTGTGATTATAAAATCTCTCATTTCTTAAGTCCAACAGAACAAAAAAGAAAGTTGGATAAAATGACAAAAAAGGCAACATTTTTTGTATAAAATATAGTATTCTTATGATTTTTAAATTTTTATCTAAAGCCATTTTCAGACATTAATATGTAACATTTCTGTCTTCATGAAGCTGTTAAAGGCTTTTTATCATTCAGACATAAGTGACTTAATGTTTACAGCTTTATTCAGACATGACAGGACATTTATGGAAAGAGCCAACTATTCATGTGATATTTGCATGAGAAGAGCGTGAGAGGAAGGCAGTACCGCTGCTGGAAGGGTTTAATAAGGTGAAGGACGAGTGTTTTCTGTTTTGCCAGGGACATTAACCCTCACTTCTCTTCTGGTGATTCTGCTCTGAAATTCTCATCTATCAATCATTTATTTAATAGAGAATTCTTTTGCAAAGTCCAACTCTTGTTTAATTCCTCTCTCCTCATACGCTGTATCTAAAGTATTTGCTGGATATTCATTTACTTTTCAACTTCATCCGTGCAGTAGGGGTGGGACAAAAAAATCAATATTGCACCAAATTGCTTTATTTCAACTTGCAATACATTATCGATACACTGGCACCAAGTATAGATATATTATTTTTTTAAAACATAGGACCGCTCAGAATCGATTCAGCTACTTTGACTTACGGCTACCAGAGCACCGCTACTCTCTGCCTCCTTATGGAAGCACTGAACAGACTGGTTGACGGTCAGATGAACAGCGGTTGTAGGTGACAACGAAGAAGAAATGCGAGCAAAATATCCAGCCGTGAGCAACTGCTGTCAGACTCTCAGTGTCCACGCTGGAAACACAGAGTCAGTTGGAGCTTTGACAGTCACCAGAAGTACATTCATGGCCCTTTGTAAAGAGGTATCTGTGTTGTGTATGTGTGGGAGTGTCAGTACATAGCTGTAGCCCTGCTGTTTATCATATAATGCTACCGTCATCAGCCCTGGATATCTCTTAAAGCTCTGAATATAGCACAGTTAGTTATCAGTAGATCATATGTTGTGTTTACTGTCACAGTAAAGAAATAAATCTTTGGGTTATTTGCATGATGTCTCCTCTGTTGTCTCTTTTCAGGCTTGCTAACGTGACCAGCAGCTCTGTGTTAGAGGACAAACTGAGGCTACAGTTAGCAGTGTTCTGATATTTATACTTGGTGACATTTCTTTTTTGTGACACTAATGTACGATAATAAACATTGTACATGGATACAGGAAAAAATATCTATTTCCTGCTATTTAAAAAAAAAAAAAATTCTATATATTATAATATTGTAATATATTGTAGATTATTTATTTGCAATATTTCATGTATCACAGGATCGACTTTGTTGTGATTTATCGTTATCGTAGGAAAAAATATTGTGATATTATCATATTGTGAGTTAACCTGTGATTCCCATCCCTACCATGCACTTGGCAGGGATGAAAGTTGAAAATATAAGTACGAGGATAGCTGGTCTGATTATTATTTTAAGTTTTTTTATTGTTTGTTTGTTTTTTTTTTATCTCTCCTTGCCTGCACTGTGAGGGGTAAAATGACTGAGCAGGCATGAAAAACTTTTTTTTTTTCCTAACAAATTGTCTCTTTCACACTGTTTCATAGTTTATTAAACAGTTTTTATTTTCATCGAGCATTGGAGATGACACTTTCATGAAAAATTGATTACAGTGATCTTAATCAAGCGAACAAGATGTGCATTTAATCCCTCTCTGTGCATTTTTATCCTGTTATGCTGCTGCAGCCTGAATATTAATCTGAAAGCAATCAATTCAGACTTGTGCCAGTGTGAAAGTCTTATTGAAATGTTACCAGCTTTATTTTTACGTAAGAGTGACACGAGTTCTACCGACATGTTGCGTTTCCATCATGTGAAGGGGGGGGGGGGGGGGGGGTGACTCGAGTCTACTCATAAACTCGCAAAAATCTCGCAAAAATGACATCATTGTCTCGTGGTAATGGAGGATAAAGTCTCAGCTTCTTGTGGCAGAAACTCTATATTTCAATGAACATCATCATTAAGGCAAAGAGGGAAAGGTCTTCCTCCCTTTTTCCTCCTGTTCTCCCTTTCTCATAATTTTATATATGAACAGTATTTCCTATTTATTGCGTGCTGATCTTATATTACTGCCCACATAAAGTCTAGCAAACTCTGTTAAACTTGCCTGGTACACTGACGACCTTGTTTTATTGGCATTTTGGTGAACTATTTTTAATCTTTTGAGTCGAGGTTTACTGTAGGCTGCTTGAGTTTAATCACTAAAAAGGAAACTTGTGAAAACAGCTAGCTATAGGTTACTAAAATAAACAGTACGTTCAATTAGCGATGGTGCTCAGACTGTTGGAGAGCAGATGGAGCTTTTTGTTCCTCAACAAAACAGTGAAATTATGAATCATATAGGTTGCCAGGTAACTTAGGTTTGAAAGAGAGAGATGGAGAGGTGTTTCAGCCACATTTAAGTCATTATCCCAGGTGACAGATTTCATAATAGTACAGCAGTAAAGGTGGGATGAGGAGAGATTTTTCATCACTAACACTTCCAGGTACATCCGATCCTCTCCAACTTCTCTCTCTCTCTCTCTCTTCAATTTCCACATCCTTTATCATACACACCCACATATGAAGTCTCTTCAGCATCTCTTTGCTCGAGTGGGGTTTCCAGTACACTGATAAATCTCACATCTCGGTTTCTATTTATGTAAAATAAGTGCAAACTCACCGGGGAGTTTCACCTAAACAATTACCTTACGAGCTGAGCAATTTACTTGCCGTGAAATCAACTTTCGGATTTAACCTGCAAGCCAATATTGAAAAAAGCTTTCAGAAAGATCACCAACAAATGGATTAAAGAAGAAAAAAAAAAGATGTTCTTTTTGAAGCACATAAATTTAAATTTTTACCTTCAGCCTTCAGAACATTCTGTATCCATCCTGCAAATATTTTCCACTTTCTTTTCTTTTTGTTGTTGGTTATGTCCAAAAAAAAACTAAAATACTCAAATAAAACTGCTGCTCATGGCCTTGTTGCTATAAATTTAAATGTGGATATTCATGTATGCCGGAGGATGAACAGTGTTGTTTTTGGGGATCCCTTGACACTTTGTCTAAGGTCACTGTCAGACTGAGATGTGGTCAAATATCAGAGTCTAACAGGCGGAGTGCCATGAAATTTAATGAAAACATTGCTGATAAACTCTTCTCTATATCCTCACAGTGAGAAAGACAGATCGATGTTCTTGCTCACCAGAGGATGAATCCATGTGTTTTTACATGAGTGATGTACACTCCTAAATGGATTAAACCTCATTATTTAAATGATGCCATGTTGTTTCCTCTACCGCCACCATTTGGACAAACGTTACATGAGAACAGTATTTTTGGTTTGTTGTTGTTGTTTATTTCATCCGACACTTGAGTATTATGGGGTATCCTGAACATTACAGCCTCTAGTCGCCACAAGTGTAGTGTGTTTTTTTCACTGACAGCTATGTTTATTTTCTAAATACTTATTTTAGTATCTATTTTTTGTAAATGTGTGGCTGTGCATCAGTATATAATGACGCTTTTGCATGCGTTCATACATTATGTGCGTATATTCTGTGTGTGTATGGTATGATATATAATTCAGAAAAAAAAAGTATGGGATTTGTACAGAAGCGACAACCACTCTTGAAGGCTTTGTTAGACTATTTTTGAGATCGCTGGTGTAGCTGGAAATTATTGGGTGTGAAGCTGTGAATTACTGTTGGTGTAAGGCTTAAACGACGCCCACCGGCTCTTTACTCAATATCCAGGCTTGTTTTCTACAAAAGGATATGTACTGTACATCAGATCCTGTGAAATGATACATGCGTGTATATATATAGTCTAGCCTTTGTGTTATGTTTTCATTTAGAATAAGTTATCTTATGCAAGACAGACCTGAGTATAGCAGGAGTAAAATGTATAAAGAGAAGACAAGAAGCAATCATACATACAGTAAGTGATACAATCGAAATCTCCAAATGGTCCAAAGTTGAGATGTTAAAGTTTTAAGTTACTCTCAGTCTTTCCAACTTCAGTGTAACTGTGTATAGTAGTATTGACTGAGCAGTATTACTGGAATTTCGTATGGTGTTATCAAAATGCAACCTATCAAATAAGTGTTCACATAATCTCTCATGAAAACATGTGCAGCTATTCTATAACTGAAGATAGTAGATTTTCAGCAACCTTTACATTCATTAGTGACTGATGGCTGTCAGTATCTACCACATGCAGAGACTGATTTATTGTTTAGTACACTGAGAGAAAACAAAACTATAACAAAAAATAACTGATAAAAAGATAAATGTGTGCAGATGAGATAAAAAAAAAATATATAAAAGGCAAGCCAAACTCAGCAAATACAAACAAAAAAACATCAAAACAACATGCAGTGAAACATCTGACTTGGATAACAGCATCAAAAGAGGCAACGGAATGAAACATAATGGATAATCGTAAAAAAACAAGATACAGAAGTTAATGTTTCAAGAAAAAAGCCAAATCAGTGGTGGTACATTTGTAAATGCCAAAAAAAGATGCATTAACATTAACAGGGAAACTTTCTCTCTCATCTTTTAGATTAATTGGCCTTTTGGAGTTTGTATCCAAAAGAAACAATACACTTCTTTTCAATAGCATGTTCATGTCCTTCACATGTTTTACAGCAGAAGACACTCCACCTTCCCCATAGAGACCATCTTGTTTTTTTTTTCTGTAACCTTGTGTTGAATAGAGCAGGATAAGTACTCTCAGCTGCTGTACAAGCAGAACAGGAGAGCGAGAGAAGCAGAGAAGTGACAGGTCCAATCAGACTCAATGTTACCAGTAATGTTGTCTGTATACTATATCTGTAAATTTGTCACAGAACACTACACAGCAATACTGTTTTTTTTTTGCCAAACAACCATAAATAGTTCAGTATTTTCATGTTACAGTTCATGGGCAGTGAAAGACAAGTTAAATGCAACGATGGAAAGAGAATATTTTACTCAACTAAAAGTATAATTACTTGTGTTAAAATGTAGTTAGAAGTAAAAGTAAATCAGTTAAAATGTACATTAAGTAATATTACTGCATACTGTTTTTAAAAGGGGGAGAAAAAAATGTTACATGATGATAATATTATATGATAGAACCAGTATATAATATTAAATGCTTTAACATGTCAACATATACACTAGTGGAACAAAATCACACTGTTCCTACGTGCGAACTGCACCACAAGCCTCCGAACCAACAATAAATTCATTCTCTATAGGCGGCCACTTTGCGGCCTGTAAAGCTGATTATTAATTATAAATACATTAAAAATACTCCACTGCCTTCCTTGGAGTAGCCTTATTAGAATAAAGCAGAAAAGAGGGCAACACTCAGGCACTTAAACTAAATTGACAATAAATAAAAAAGGGCTGTGGAAGGTGCAAGAAGCATTATAGCTACATAAATTAAATAGCATGCCACTTATAGTAGTAGTAATATAGAATTAAGAGCAGCATATAGCATCACCAAGGCAACACAGACGTGTATAAAGAATACAAAACTCCAGAGCAGCTGCAGCACACAAACGAGATAGATGTTCCTCAGTGAGTGTAGAAGTCACTGTTGGAGGAAACACCATGAGAATTTTTGCCAAACCCAGCGAGCACCCGTTGGTGATGTGTTTGATTTGGGTAGTGCATAAAATCGCTGATTAATTAAAGTAGATGCAATTTTGCTAACCTAAACAATAACCCATTATGACATCATCCTTGAGTTTTATTGCATTTTTTGCTTATTTTTTGTTTTTACTCTGTAATTGATGCAGCTTGATTTTTAAAAGTACTCAAGAATGTATAAGTACAGAAAAAAAATGACATTGTTACAGTATCAAGAGTAAATATAAGTTGTTACTGGCGCTATTATAGGACATGAGGAAATCAATAATCTTTACGGTTGCTGAGTATTTACAGATGCAGGTATGTCAGGAGGTCGGAGGTGGTGATTTCTGTAGGTAATGAGTGTTTGTTCTATAAAGGTATTGGAAGCCAGAAATCACCAGCTGCCAAAGTAAAGAGTGTGTCATTGTTACTGATTAGTAACCCAATCAAACACCTGCAGATACAAGATTACCCTCAACCTGGAAAAACAACTGCATCAGGAGAGGAGTTGTCAAAAAAATGATCTATGATTTTCTGACTTCTAGCAGTAAGTGATGTTGTCTCCTGAGAAACTGCATATGTGATTGACTGAAATGATATAAGTTGAGTAGTGTAACATTTGTATACAGCTGCAAAAAGTCTTAGTAGTGGTGGATGGTTGGATTTAAAAACTGCACCGTCATAATTCCTTCTTTTTACAGTGAACATAATATTTTTTCCACCTTAATCAACTAATTTTAGCTGAAACAATTAATCAATCAGTTACTTTATTTGCCCCCAAGGGGGAAACTCCCAACTCAATTTCCCCTCATTTATAATCAAAGTTCGAATAAAACATTGTAATTTCACATGAGAAAAATCGTTAGTTATGGGAAATACAGGAAATCATTGTCAAGCATTTAAGGCATTCATACATTGAATGGGAATCGGGGTTAATTCACCACTTACTGAGATGTGACTTTTTCTCAGAACAGACAGTCAGTATACAGTATGTTCTCACGGTCACAATCTTCAGTGTGACAGAAACAGATTCTTTTCAAAGCTAAAGTGGCTCTGATGGCTTTTAATATTCTCTTCTCTTGGGAACAACTGTGTTCTCGTCACACAACAGGACTAATTCATCACTATGGATGTTGTGACACGGTTATCAGAATGTATTTTCCAGACATTATCGCAAACATGAATAAGATATTAAATCTGCAAACTCTTTACTTTGTCATATAAACTCTGGTAACTAAAGCCAGAATGTGCTCCCTGAATAGTAGAGTAGGTATATTTTGGCCAAACTTGCACTGTTGTTGCTGTAACAATCTGAAACGTCGTGCAGTGCCACCAGACAAATATAATTTCTGTTCACATTTGTTCTCTCAGCAATGTTTTTCTCTCCAGTCTGAGGACTAAGTTCTAAAAAAAAAAAAACCCAAACAGATCTGGGCATTTATACCCCCCTCTAGGTGAAGGGTTAGTTGGAGCCAATCCATTTCCCATCTGCCGTGACTTTTCCTGTGTGTGTGTGTGTGTGTGTGTGTGTGTGTGTGTGTGTGTGTGCGTGCGTGTGTGTGTGTGTGTGCGCAGCGAGGTTAAACTGAGGAAAATCTATTCAGTGAATCAATCATTCTCCATCACGAGCAGATTAAATGACCACATGATCAGCAACTCTAAAGAACACACACACACACACACACACACACACACAAACAAATGTATAAATAGGCATCAAACAAATACACACAGATATGTTTATGTAGTTTTGACAAACTTTTTGTTGTGAGGCCTCTGTGAGGACTCAACCAGATACACACACACACACACACACACACACACTCACGTGTAATTATGTGGTAAGTCAAGTGGCCGTTTCTTTTCACTGATGTCACCATCCTGTAAATTGCACCAATAAAGTTGATCTAAAGATTCAGGCTGTACATGAGAAAGGACAGTAATAGTGTTAGATTATCTGTCTCAATTGACTTAGTACGTGTGTGTGTGTGTGTGTGTGTGTGTGTGTGTGTGTGTGTGTCCCAAAAGCCATTGTAAATAGTTATGGAAGCACTGGGTCCTAAATAGCTTCTCTAACACAATTACCAGTGTGAAACAGACAAACACAGTGAGAAGCATGTGTGCACACATACACACATGTTGTCTTTCATGGTAACCGATAGATCATTAGCCAAGTAGCAAACTTACAAAATTAACATCCCGTGACACACACACACACATATGCAGACACGTGAAAGAAAAAACAACCTCTAAACACAAACCAACATAACACATGTGTTACTGGTACAAATGCATAGACTGCAGCAATAACACACACACACACACGTGCTACAAGGCATGTGACAAATATTAGTGGAAGGGGGATACCGCATAAGTGTCACACACACACACAACTTTGATGACTGTCCACATTCAAGACAAATGTGGAAATCAAATTAATTATTAGAGACATGCAAAAAGGGAGTGAAGCAGAGATAATAGATGATAAAAGATTCAAAATGATTTGTCCTGCAAAGCCAACATGAGAAAACACTGAGAATCACATGCACAACAAAGACGAAAATCCCCCTCTTTATCTTTCTGTGTTGTCTGTATCTATTACTCATGGAAAACACACTGCAAATGAATTCTGACACAATATGCAGTCTTTTAAAGATCCTCCAGACATGTTATAATATACTCTGCTTTGAATAATAGCTTGTCTTTCATATGGGTTTTCCACCAAAAAAAAAAAAGGTTTAGTTAAAAAGTTAAGAATTGTAAAAGTACAACTACTCCTTCAGCCTCAGCACGGTACATTCGAACCACAAAGAAATGCCATGCTTTTTTGTGAATCATAATTCTAATTTTCAAAAAACCTACTTAAAAAAAAACCTTTGGTGTGTGGCTTACTCTGTTAAAAAAAGGCTTATGCAACCATTCATTATATCTGTTTTATACTGTATATAGTATATGACAATCTGAAGTCATACAAGGATATCATTATCTTTGTGCCAGCGGTGAAACATGCTTGTAGGTATCCTTTTGCAGCACAGAACACAAGGTCTACAGCAGTAAACAAGTATCTGCTCCATAATATATACCTGAGTTGTTCTTAGAGTGCATAACTTAGCATTGTAGGAAGGAAATGACAAGGTTAACAGCACAACATGCATTCAGTGTCTCCGCCATGTAAGGTCTATCTATCTGATGCGTCTGTGCTCTGTGTACAGGAAATGTTTGTAATGATCATTATCTGTCCAGACAGCCATAAGACATCTATACTTCAGTACTCTGCAGAAACCACTTGTGTGATTATTTTCTTAATGCTGTGCGTAATGTGAGTGTCAAGCCACAGAAAGTCACTGAAAGTGTGATTGTCAAGTCGCCTATTTGTGAGCATAGTCAAGCACAATGCGTCACAGGACTAACTCAGAGAAAAAGGTTGATCAGTGCAGGTCCCCGGCCCCCAACTGGCCAGTAGGAAGGATTACTGTCACAAAAAAAACGATCCCTCACTGGCATCCCACCTGCAAAATCTGCTAGTTGTTGCCAGTTGTGAGGTAATGCTGGAATCAAACCCAGGTCTCTGTGCTGGCACTTGTGTTTTAACCCTGCATCATCTGCATGTCCCCAAGTGATCGATTAATCTGCAGAAAATTGACTAATCGATTAATCATTTTGTCTATATCAAATGTCTTGTTTAATCTGATCAACTGTCCAGAGTCTAAAGATATTCATTTTACTATAAGAAAAGTTTAAAATCCTCACATTCAAGAAGCTGCAACCAGGATTTTCTTTTTGCATTTTTCCTTAAAAAAAAAAAAAGTGAAAACAATTATTTGATTATCAAAATAGTTGATGATTAATTTTCTGCCAGTCGACTAATTAATCGACTAATTGTTGCAGCTCTAAATGGAAGTTTGTGTCTATTATTATTCAGTTTTATGTCTATTTTTCTTATTCAACCTGTAAAATGTGCAGATGCCCTTCAGGTGATGTTTTACTATGAATGAACTCCAGTTTCAAGTGACTGATATACTAACTACCTGATCCACTGACTTACTGACAGCCTGACTGAATGACAACTTTTCTCAACTCTGCATGTCAGTATTTCGTCCCCCTTCCTGGTTTATTTTCTATCCCGTTCATTTCACCATTTCAGCATCTCTCTCTCCCCATTCCCCCTTTCTGTTATTTGTCTCTATTTGTCACTTCTCCCTGTCTTTACTGTTTTTTTTTTTTACACTAAGACACCACTAGCACCACTAACACCAATGGAAGGTTTGTGTATGTTCATTTGTCGCTGGAAGAATTCAAGTCGCGGTGGTTGCCGCTTTAACTTAAAACGTCGGCTTTTACTGGGATTACAGCTGGCAAATTCTGAGATTGCCTTCTCTACCAGCCGCTAGAGTTTCGTTCAATAATTAAAAACAAGTTTTTTTCCAGCAGAATTTAATCAGAACTTGTTTTCTATACCCTGCTTTAACCTCCTGAACTCAAGGTTGTTTTTCATTCTCATAATCTCTAGCTGTATAGTGTCTAATTTATGCCATATATTGTTAGTTTTAGGACAGGCTAGCATACTCACACAATGTGACTGGTACAGCACATGTACTTCTAATGAAAAAAAGAAGTTATTTTGACAGAACTTGGAACCTTAATGCAAAAAAAAAACCCTCGGAGACAATGTCAGATTCAAACACCTGCTTCCACTTCAGTCACCACGTTTGAGTTGTACAATAGCTGCCGCCGTCGTTAGCTGGAGTGAAAACTGCTTTTGTCTGTAGCCCTTCACGGCACAAGTGACTTAGCTGGGATACAAGAAAGTGAGGCTTAATGTCTCATTTTCTGTCAGGGAAGAACAAAACTTGGGACCTTGAGGACCAGGATTGCAGAGTACCTCAATTTTCCTTACTGTACCATTTAACCACAGCATGTAATTTTCTACTGTGCAATCCTATTATATCGGTCAAGCAGGATATCTTACCGTATGCTGCCATGCTAAAGCTGCTGCACCTCTAATCTTGCAATAGGGCTCATTAAATCCTAAAAAACGTATTTTCTTTTGCCTCCTACAAGGTGCCTCTGCCCTGCTCCTCAGAACTATGGGATTTTTTTTTTGTCACCAATTATAATGACTGCTAGTAATAACATGGCAACACACATTAGATTGATGTCTAGGTGGCATTAGTGAACCACATTAGGGTTGTGCAAGAGATACCACGTTTCTCTGATGATTTTTAAAACGCCTGTCTTCAAGAATTCAAAGGGAAGAGGTGCAAAGATTATACAGAAAGAGGGAGAATAGAAGAAGAGATACGTTTAGAGACAGTGAATGAGATCCAAAGAGAGAGACATGAGCAGAGAAAACAATGACAGAAACACCGAGATGAAACTCCTCCAAAACCCCCCCCCCCCCCCCCCCCCTTCCCCCCACCGCCCCATTGCATCAAAGACAGACCAAACCAAATCACTTGAATTCCTCCTTTGTTCCACTGAGCCCTGCTGACTTAGAAACCGCTGTTGCTGCCGCTGCCTTGATAGACTTCAAGGAAATAACCCGTCATTTTCCACTCAGCAAAATCACTCCAATCGAAAGCACCAAGGCTTTATCTGTCTCAAACACGCAGAGAAAGAGATAGCAGGGGGAGAAAATTCAAATATATTAAAATATGCTAGAGAGACAAAGAAAGGGCACAAGGGAGGGGGGTGAGTTGCAAAAATCCAATCAAAAACTCAATTGAGTGGCACAACAGATAGATATACAGATATAATTTGACTAATTTAGTTTTGAGTCATCTGTGAATTTGTCCTATCAGTCACGATGGGTATGGAGCTATCAACAGTGCCAGTGGGTAGCACTTATGAAGTTATTTGAGGCTGTGTGCCTGCTCCTCTAGCTATTCCTATTTTTTGAATGGATGGGAAGAGGAATTGATAATAACATATGCCACGGTGGACACACTGCCCGAAGTTCTTCACAATATCAACAATGCATAAAGTTTTAACATGGCCCGAGTGGAAGTGGAGGCCCTAATCTTGATTCTGTGCCATACTCTCTATCTGGTGAGTTACATAATGTAAGAGGCAGACACAACCTACCGTTCAGGTAGTAATGGCAACCCAGCAGTGCAATACAACCATCCCATGTGGCTTTTGATTGTTGTATGCCTAATTAAATTAAAGAAAAGAAAGTATTCCACTGATTTAGCTCTTCTATAACGTCGTCGGACTCACGATGGACAGTTAAAAAGGATCAAAATTGATGCAGCAGAACCAGATATATCATCTTTTTTTATTCCATGCCTTCTTCTTCTTCCCTGTCAAAACCTGGTGTGACATAATTGAGTCAATTTATCAGATTCGAAGCCACAAAAGGGTTTTTCTCATAGGGAATAGCGCATCCCAAGACCTTTAAACAGACTTTGATGTGTAAAATTGTCGATAAATTCTCATTTAAGGCAAGCTGAGAGTTGCGATTCATTTTTCTTCTTCTTCTTCTTCTTCATGCGTCCAACAGTATCATTCAGGTGGGATGTCCACCTTGCTGTTTGTCTGCAGGATTAGTAGGTCAGCAATTATATGCCAATACAAAGCTGTTTGTATGTAATTGCTGTGAGTAGTTTTAGACTCTTTTATGGCCAAAAACCTTTTAATATAGCTTTGAGCATTGGCAGCAAAGATGGATGCAGACATTATGTAAGAACTGTTTTGCACTACATTCGAAAGGGAATGGAATCACATGAGTAAGAAACATGGATCTAATTGGCTGGTAATCTGATGTTTTCAAATATTTTGCCCCTGGTTAGTGTTTCTGTGCTCGCTGAGAGTCTACACATCCGCCGTATTTCCTTGAACACTCACAGCCCTGTTGGAAATCAGTTGACTTTCCGTCGCTAGGCAAGTTATCATAGTAAAAAATCTTGAACATTTCTGTCAATATATGTCTTATTTTGTATAATCTCAACATTTCACATCTTTATTTCATGCGTATAGATTGTATTTGTGGTGACTTTAAGCCCAGCTTGTGAGCTATGTGGCATGACATTCTCCATCTTTATTTTGCAGTCTTTCCTCTCATCCCTCCTCTGTGTCTGTTATATAAAGGAAATGCCATATAAAATAACCTTTAAAAAAGTGGGACTGACCTCCATTCCCCGCTGATTCGGTGTACCAAGGTTTACTGTTTGTGTGAATAGTGAATATTGACATTTTGAGCCAACTAGGGACTAATGTGTTGTTGAATCTATGTATGCCCTGGAACCCCTGTGTTTACAGACACACGCAGACACATTGACACAAACCCAAAGGTGCACACAAGTGTACACAAAACCACACAAAAATGCTCATAACACAACTGTTTTATTTAAACACACGCGCGCGCACGCACACACACACACACACACGATATCTTTCTTTTATGAAGACATAATGTAAGCTGTACAAACTCTCTCAGAGTGGCTTACAAGGCAGATTCACACACCCGCAACAAGACTAAATACACACAAACGCACACGCAGAACCCTGTCTCACTTCTTTTATTCAGGGGTGTGTATTGGAATCTGATCAGAATTCCAAAGAGTGATTGACGACTGTCGTTTTTTTTTGCTTTTTTCTGTGCCCGCCCCCCTTTGCTTCGCTATTCCCAAGTTGTCTGTCTTTTCACAAATCACCTTCCTCTCTGTCTGTCTGTCTGTCTGCCTGTCTCACACACTCCTTGTCTTGCTATATTTCTCTGTCTTCCTCCCTGCATCATATACAGCCCGTTCCCCACAAGAAAAACAACAGTATAGGTTGTAAATTTAGTCGGCAAAAACGACCTATGGTAACGTTTGAGTGACAGACGCTATGTAGCTCTCGTAGTAATTATGATCCGGAGAAGTGAGGCAGTTCAGATGACGTCTATATAACGTGACAAATGTCCATATTCAGAAAAAGTAGGTGGAGTGGATGGTTAGATAGATAGATGGCAAAAAGTGGACTTAGCTGCAAGACACCACTGCTCGCGAGTCGGGACAGTTTTTTAAAAACCGTAGCTCTGATTGTCGTGGTGTTTACTGTTGCCATGATGACAAAGGTTGCCTAACTTTAACCCACACCATGTTTCAAGTGATCATTTTAATCCAAACCATGATCTTTCCCTAACTCTAACCAAGTGGGTTTTGTGCCTAAACCTAACCAGACCTTAACCACAGTGTTGTCACACCATAAAGCATCATTATTTTTTAACAGTAATTTGTAACGGTTTGGAAAACTGCTGATAGAGGCGACATATTAGAAAATCGACCTATTTGGTCATTTAGTTATGAGGATGTGTTGATAATATACTCAATGTTTTTAACATTACTCACTCCCTGTGTGTGTGTTTTTATTTATTTTGTGTGTGTGTGTGTGTGTGTGTGTGTCAAAGAGTTTGTGCATATAATAAATAAAACATGTTACTGCAGGGCTCTGATAGGTGAGTTCACTTCTCAGGCTGTTTGGGTTATTTGAGGAGAGAAAGTCTGGTGTGAAAGATTTAACTTTTAATCTCACTACAGTGATGTTGAAGTACACCGTGATGTCACTGTTGAGTGTGGTTACAAGTGCAACAGATACACTTCTGGCCAACCACACGCTACTTCCTGGTTTGGCTCTGAACACATTGGTTGTTTTAAGTTGTCTGAACAAAGATATAATACTGTCTGTTTTCTCTAGTTGACAGACTCCACAATGTGTTATCTATTGTCTATATTAAGTTCTGCTCTGTCCCCTTTGCTGTGTATGGTCTTCTCATCCTTACAGTGTATCAGTGTGTACTTCAGAATGTGTGTCGACAACGTTGATAGCAAGATAAATTGATGTATAGATGAGCTTAATGAAGCGACGAGTGAAGCACATTGCTCTATCCAAATCTTGGTAAGTAGCATATTTCGATACTATTGGATACTAGATTGTTTTTTGGACAGTGTTCGACAGTTTTGCTGTGGCTGGTTTTCACATTCTTCCAGATAAGTGTGGAATATGTAACATAAATTGCAACAATTCTTGTGGAAGAGAAAATACATTTTCTCTTCCACCCTCTCAACTTTTTATTTTGTTCGCATAAATATCCTTTATTACACCAGTGGTTTTGGAAATAGCACGTTACATAACGACCATTGTGACAGCAAGATGATCACACATGTTCTATTTTAAAGACATAATATTATGATATTAAATGCAACAAATTCAAAGACAAAGGTTCAAGACATTTTAATAACTCAATAAAGCTGTATTTTAACACATCTGATGATATTCAGATGATAAAGTTGTTGAAAACTTATTGCTGTTTATAAGAGCTACTCTTGAGAAAACATTCAGGAGGAGTGATGAGATGCACATATCAAACCAACAAACTTTGATGGTATTTTGCCCGCAATGTTCCCAATTTTAATATCAAATATCAGCTGATAAATCATTAGCAGAGTTTTTTTCCCCCTCTTGATATGGGTGTATGTCCCAAAAGTCTAGTGTCATTCAGGATGTAGACTCGCTCATGTCTGACTCAACAGTTCAGGATCTTAAGAATAACATGAATGATTTTCCATTGTAATATTTTGTAATAAATTTATAGAGGAAGTCCTCCATCTGACTAAGTCAACACTGACCCTGTAAAAGATTGCTGGCAGGATGGAGAAGTGAAACTCACCTGACTATTGTTGATCTTATTATTAGCCAATTTAAGGGCTTGACTTTTAAATCAGGCAAGCAAGGAACTTTTTTTTTGAGGTATTTGGATTTTGGCACTCATAATATGTTTCTAAAATGATCGCTGCACTGTTGCTGCCACAGGGGAACATTATAAACATTCCTATTTTGTCTCTAGTAAAGCCCCCGGAATCTGAAAAGGAAAGTTGGCACATAGGAGTGGAGGAGGTAGGAGGAATTTTTTGTTTCGTTCTATCAGTCCGGGTCTCTCAGAGGAACATTGAGGAGAAATATGCGACGGATGAGGCAGCAGTAATGGAGGATAAGTGCAGGGTAGAAGCGGGATTCTGATGACTGTGTGTGAAATCTATTTCAAAGTCGAGTTTCTTTTTAAGTAGCTGGAGCTATATCTTTTGCCATATAAAACAACGATTTTCCATTTCCACAAAATGGCCCTATAAAGTTTTATGGTATTGTATCATTTCTTTTTATGATATTGTGTCATATACTGCAGGCTACTTTAGCTCATTTTACTGAGATGAAAACAAAAACTGCCTGCTCTGTAACAAGACACAGCTTATGGAGTTGTGAAGTAAACTTTTTTTATTGAAGCGAACTTGCAAACATGCCAAATAATATCAACAACAACAACAGTGTGAAGCAATATGACCTGTTCAGAAAGAGAGGTGTTTTAGTCGGTGAGCTTTTCAATGGGGAACTTATAGGATCACTTTTTAGAGAGACACACACACACACACACACACACACACACACACATTTGTGGATTAGTAATGAACATAGTGTGTCTGGAGCACCGACAGCTGATTCACATTTCTCTGTCTTCCACACACATGCCAGCACACTTTGTTCTTTCTCTTAAAACAAACTTTTTCCCATGTCAACTGTCACTTCACATTTAAAGAAGGTAAAATGTGTTGTGAGGACATCAGTAAGGACAAATGTGATGTCTGGACCAAAGCACACACACACACACACACACACACACACGTACATGTTCATAGCAAGATAAACTCCATGTGTTGACGGTGCATGCTGATGTTTCAGATGGTGTTCATGTTCCTTTTCTGCAGCTGATGCTAGTTCTGTGGAAACACAATCTGTTGTTGTGGAACCAAGATGTCAGCAACACTGACTGCACATTGTGAGGAAAGGAGGCGAAGGAGGAGGAGAGGAAGGAGATAGAGGAGGAGAAGATGAGTACATTCTGACGTAAGAAGAGAGAAGAGAGGGGAGGACATGGTGGGAAAAGAGTGGGAGAGGAGAAGGTAAAAATAGAGATGAGAGTATTTCCTTTTTTCAGTTAGACTGTTGCTGCTTCACAAATCTTGAATCTTATTTTGCAAAAAAAAAAAAAAAGATACAAATAAGTCTCAATAGAGACACAACGGGAGACTGGAGAATTGAGGAAAAGAGAGAAGAAATTAGTAGAGAAGTGATTTTGTTTTAGTTGAGTTGATCTAACATCACTTCACAGTCCATCTGTTTCCATTGTTGATTTGGTTGAAATTGAGAAATCCTGAGCATGGGTCCTTGTTGTGCAAAGTTAAATGCAAACACAAGAGAGGCAAGCAGAGGATGAAGAGAGGAGAAAAGAAAGCAGCTGAGTGTTTACTTTTACCAATTGGCCTGTCAATGCTTCGCAGCCCATTTCTATCTGCTGTTGAATTTGTGTTGAAATGCTGGAGTGAAGAAAACTTTTGAGCAGAGCCTCCTCTTGGGCAACATAACATCTAAACAGATCTTAATGCCATCAGTGACTTTCAGAGGGCCCTGAACTCCAAAAGTCAACTGGTCTATTTGCCTTTGATGCCAATATATTTCATGGCGTTTTGCAATGCTATGTTTGTGTTTTGATTTGGTCAGGGAAGAAAATGGTTGCTATGCACTGGGGAGTCAAAGTTAACAGGTGATTACCACAAAGACAGAACTGAAAAAAAAGTCTGTACAACGTTACTGTTTGGGAGGTCAGAGAAGAGTTGAAAAGTCAAAGGCAAAGAAGAAGTTAGGAAGGCGAGGACAAAGAAACAAAAAGTAAAGTTGGTCCTTTTTGTTGGTGTGGGCCTGAGCAATGTAGAAGGTTGGAATACACCATTTCATTCCCTTGTATACTGAGTATTGTATATGTAGAGGATGATAGTAAATTCTGTCTTGAACCATAAACCTTAAAACATGAAGTCAGGGATTGAAACCAAAACCAACAAGAGGCGGACTATATCTAAAGCAACAACACAATCAGACATAGTGTCACCCAGCGAATCATCACCTTAACAGCTCATCTCTCTTCATTGTTCAGTTTCCAAGACATAAAAAGTTGTTTGTTTGGCAAACACACAATACAGATAGACAGCAAATTAAAGGGAAGATTTGAATAAACGAGTTGAGAAACATAATAAATGCAGATCTTCCCATACAAACCATGAAGGGTCACTGAATGATTTAAGTGTGAAAATGATGAATCATATAGTATATTATCAGTCACCAGATCTCAACCTAATAGAACACATATGGGAGATTTTGTGGCGTGTTACAGACGGCCCTTTCCATCATCAAAACATTTGCATAGTCAAAGGTCTCTGTGCTTTAGTATCATGAAACATTTGTAGGAGACAGTGCCAGCTGGTAAATTGCAATGGAAAAAATAAGGTCAGTAGGAGGAAAATTAATATTCTGAAAGAAAGCAGAGTGACAGAGGGGAAAGAACAAGACACAAGGATGTTTAGAAGTAAGATAACTATCGTCATATCACATCAAATCACATTAGCGAGTTGATAACATTCCAGTGGGACAAATGTTGGACGCAGGTTGTTGTTATCCACAGACACAGCCAAGCAAGCCTTGACCCCAATGAACTCACAGTGTCATATCCATCTCATCACACTGACTACTTCAAGTGGGGGTGGACCTTGAACACAAACCAATGTTGCGCAGCGTTCATATCTGAAGAATGATGGGAGTGTGGACAGCGACAGGACTGAGGAAGAGGATTGTTTTCATCACATTCCACATCTGGTAGAAACCTAAGTTAAGCAATGTTTAGTGATTTGCAGATCAGATGATGTCAAGGTTAAAACTGAGCCAATTTTGTTTAAAAAATAAACCTTTTAGACATCTACTCAACACATAACCATTGTTTCAAAGGCATTTAAAAGACTGTTTTATTGTATTGTTAGGACCTGCTTCACACTGAGGAGGAGATTGCAGTGGATGGGATGGGTCAACCATATATGGTTATTATTGTAACCATGACGATGACTCTCCCATAACCTTAATGAAATAGTATAGTAATTTCAATCGAAACCAGTATTTATCAAGCATTGTCATATCATACAACAGCTTCATTTTTCCAACAGTGATTTGTAACAGTTTTGGAAGTTTTGTAACAATGTTGTCCTTCAAATAGTGATATCTATCTCTGGGACATGGACAAAACCTAAACATATTTTAATCTTGACATCAGGCATCTTTTGCACATGACCACATCAATAGTTCCTGGAAAGCAAGTGTCAAGCAAGTGGCATCCTCTGGGGCTGGAAAATGAAACCAACACGGAAATGCCAAAAACTGCAGTTGCTCGAATGGCCACTTGAGGCTGGCTCCATGAGGGTTTGGGGGGGAAGAGGGTCAGTGCTCCCATCATCTAATAAGTGAGTTGATGCCACAGGAGAACGTAACTGTGAGAATAGTAACACCATTATGTGTGTTTCATATCTAAACATCATAATAAATCTATAGCTGTTTGGGGCCCCTTTTAGTCAGGGGTCCCAGGCAATTGCCTTATCATTATGTATTTATTACTATGTATTTATGAGTTAGCTTGTAGCTATCATCTGCAGTCCCTTCGGCAGGTCACAATTGAAACATATCACACGACAATAACAAACAAAAGCAAAAAACACACAGAGCACAAAATACAGTTATACACGATAGCACATCACACACACCCACAATGTCAGCTAGAAATGTCTAATGTATGCTTGTCAGAGTAAAAGCAAGATTGTTTGCGTTCATGAGAAGACCATGAGATGAAATTTAGAGTCAGTGGTTGCAGAGCTGAGTAGCTTTTAGCAGACTTTTTAATTTAGTTTTAAACGTACTGATGGAACTGCAGCTCTTTATATCATCAGGTAGGGCATTCCACTGAGTTGTGGCTTTCACAGAGAATGCTGACTGAACAAATGCAGTGTGACGAAATGGTATGGTACTATCTCGTATAGAGGATATTATGGAGGATCTAATAGAATTTACTGAGCGAGTATACACAAAGTCACGTAGTGGAGGAAATTGTATTTCTCCAGTACCCTACAGTGATGGAAATGCATTGGCTTTTTGTCCAGACTTTTCAGAGTTTGTTTGTATAAAGACTCAAGAGGTCTTATAGCTGTTTATCCAGCCTGCCCCCAACATGTAAGGCAATAAGACACATGGGAAAGAATCATAGCATGCATAAATATCTTGGCTGTGTCCAGAGAGAGACAGTTTCAAATATGTCTAAAATTTTCTAAGTTGTACGTTATGGTTTTAACCATTTTTAACATGTTTTTTAAAGTTTAAATTTGAATCCAGTACCACGCCGAGATATTTAAAATCAGTGACTATGTCAATCCTTTCACGTTTGAAGAAAATATCTGTGTTAGGTGGTTGGACCATGGTTTTAAAGAAAAACATACCTTTTGTCTTGTTTACATTTAGACTCAGACATTATTGATCAAGCCAGTGTGTGATCTTTCCCAATGCAATTGTTAGCATAGCAGCTAATAACTCAGCTATTTTTGTATTTGTGTATACAACAATGTCATCTGCATACATTTGCAGTTCTGCATCATGACTCTGTTCAGATCACTAATATATATGCTAAATAATAAGGGGCCTAACACTGACCTTTGTGGAACATCCATTGTGCATTTTATGTTACCGGACAGTGCATCACAAACTTTAAGACATTGTATCCTATTAAATAGATATGATCCATGCCAGAGCTGTAGATGAGAATATTTAAAATTTAGAGTTTAGATACTAAAACATCATGATTGACTGTGTCAAATGCTTTATGCACTTCTCCCTTTATTGAGCCTTGATGTAATTTGCTCTGCTAAGTGCAATGTAGCAGTATTGGTGGAATGATTTGCTCTAAAGCCAAATTGCATACGATGTAGAGCAAAATTGCTTGTATTAAGAAATGTTGTCAGTTGTTCAATGTCTTTCGCAGCAACCTTTCAGAATACTGACAGTATACTTATTGGTCTATAGTTACTGGCTTCAAGGTGGTCTCCAGATTTAAAAATAGATGTGACAATGGCACATTTCCAGTCATCAGTTTTTAAAAGTCAAGTTAATTAAATGAGCATTGGGGGGAGTTAAAATATCTTTGTGTGATTTAACAAACATGGTGTCATGGTGGAAAGCATCTCTACTTTTGCAGATTTTTAAGGAGCTGATGATTTCATTTACTTGTGACACATTAGTCTCTATCAGCTCAAAAACCTGGCCTGTAGCATCTATAGGAACAATATCCAGTTTCCTTTTGTTTTTCCAAACAGAAGCAACAGCAAGATGAACTTCAATTAACTCTCCCTCAACTCTGAGTTTTTGGGTCCCTCCTTGTGAGATTATCAATGTTTTTCAGATCAATTTACTGTTGTCTTTTGCCTCATTCAGTGTATTGAAATAAAAATGAGATTTAGCTAATCTTAGCTAAATCTACCTTGCCTAATGGTAAAGTCCACCTCTGAAAGGGAGTGTCCATCTACATCAGGTTTGATCCAGAATCAGATACAGTAGATTGTAAACCCACCTGAACTCAGAGTTTAAACACCAGTGAGCTACAGCCTTAAGAGACCTTTAGGTGACAGTGCATCTAGAAATATAATTTAATATTGTGAATATTTTTGGTTGTAAAGCTGTGGTTCACACTTTCTTTAAAATTCACCACCTTACTGGACATGATATATAAACATTCAGACTGTGGAGTGTCTACAAATTGGCAGCTGACTCCCTTGCTCTCCCAGTAAAAGCCTTTTTAAGGCTCCACTGAGATTAATAATATTGGACAACATGCTTAATGACAGAGTGTTAGCCTAATGAGTATTTGGGGTTCAGGCTAAAGCACATTCAATGACTTCAGCTCTATGTACTAAGAACTTGTCGCAGCTGTTCTGGTGGGCTTGGGGTTGCTGAAATAGGGTTGGTTAGGATGACTCTGGGAAAGGTAATGGGTAGTGAGGTCATTTAACAGACACAAGCACTAGACTGGTGCCATTATTTGCGAGGAAGAGTCAGAAGGAGGTAGAGAAAGAGACAGCAAGAGGGACAGCCAGAGACAGAGAGACAGAGACAGAGGGTGATTAGGGTTAGACATGGTGCCAAAGCTGGGCTGGATCTATAGAAATAGCCTCTTAACATGATGTATGAGGTACACACAAAACACACTAACACACACACACACACAGCTGGTGATGGTAGCATTGTGCTGCCAGTAAGGCTGGAAAAAAATAACCGGGTAAATAGTCCAAGTAGTGTTATATATCTTGTGCCACTGTTAAGAGGAAACACAGATATCATATTATCTATGAGTGGTAAATATTTATAGTTCAGTCCCCCTCCATGCATTTGTGAATTAGGAGCGCTGCCTTGTTAAGTGTAGTTACGCTCTGCAATTCTGTATTGGCCAGCTGCTCTGTAGTTTCAGATTTTGCTTTTTAGTACCCATATTTTTTTCTTGGAACACAAACCTCTTTGCTCCTATTGCTTTTAGATGATCCACTCTTTCTTTGAGGGACAGTATGGCTTCTTTTAACTAAATTATAGACTCAAATCATCCCCTCTGGCTTAAATACTTTATACTATTATACTTTGCATAATACTATAGAGTTTTGTCTTGCTAAAATCAGAAGAAAATGGTGTTGCGCAAATGTGTTCTGTGGTTTTCATTGAGTTTGTGACTGTGATCTGCATGCATTTAGGGCCTGGTTTACTAAGCCAGCAGCACCTAGACTGTGTCTGTAGCTGGGACTGCTCTCCAGACGCATACTGCAAAGGAAGGAGAGCTCATAGGTTCAGTTTAACAGTAGAATTTCTATGAGCTCAGAGAAGAAATGACAACCTGATCTTGATTACAAAACATTGGCTTTGGCTGTGGTTCAACTCCGCCAGAGATAAATGGACTACTCAAAATATTACTCATAAAATTATGATCTTATAATCTTGAACATACTTTTATTAATACAGCAAAGAGGCATTAGGAGCATAAACATGTTTTATGGGAAATGGGAGATGAAGTGATAATAAGACAAATCAAAGATATTGAAGAGAGACAGAAAGGGGATGGAGCAGCAGGTTGATTGTTCAGCGTTGAGCTGGGGATGTTGAGGTGGATGTTAATATTGAGGTAAACGCAGCCAAAGACACTTAAATGTTTTAACAAACGAAAGAAAAGTTTCATTGCAGCCTGCAGTAATTTAACACTTCATTGATGGTCAAGTTAACATAATACAACCTTCCTTGTAAAACCAATTTTCTGCTGTGTTTACACCTGGTTTTCAGAGGTGAACAATTTTCCCCACGAAACTGACTGTCACAAATTGTGTGATGTTAGTAAATCCAGCAGAATACATAATCAACATACATCAATCAAGGAGACTGGCACGCAAATGACAAACTATCTGCAACCCTAACTTGGTGCACTTGTTTGATAAAAAAAAAAAAACACTGCTCAGTTTACTCAGTTTTACATTGTTAAATGGATTTTACTGTGGCATTAAATCTGGTTGAGCACTCTGCTCAGCCAGGGACAGTCCCACAGAGAGTGATGGTGTGCCCTTTGTATGCTGCAGAGTAGGCTGGCTGACAGAAAAACTACCAGCCGACAAAGCTGGCAGTGCACCTGATGTTTGCACCTTTGTCTGCCTTGCGCTGGAGGACAGTGAGCCCTAATTTTCTCCCATAGTCAATCCTCCATCATGTGTAATGATTACATCACGACGTGTTGTATAAGTTGAGCTCTTATATAATACACAATTCCAAATAGCAATTTAGTAAATTTTGTGCATAAAGGCCACAGCAGTGGTGGCCTTGACAGAAAGATGCTTTGACTGTCAATATGAAAGTATTAAGATTTAATGGAGAATCGTCCTTCAGGGATGAACTTGAACTTCTTCTGAAAGAGCGGAGCCACACAGTTATATACTGACAGGTGAGTGACAAAAACTGTGTAACTACAAATTAGAGATAACTTAAAAACTAATTTCTTAGAATTACAATACCTCCCATTTGTATGGGAGATACCCCCCCATTGAGGCTGCTTGGTTCGTTCCTGCTAGAAAGCATTATGTTGCAATAGAAGTTGTGTAGAATTGTTGCAAATTGTGGTTGCGTTAACCGCAGTGTGAGGTATGAATATCCAATCTCAGCTCACGCCATAAAACAGAATGACTTAAATGAATATGTCAATTACTTAAAGGTTCATAAATTCCCTATTTAAAGTGACTTTAACGTCAGTGGTTTTAACTATAACTCAGAAGTAATTAACAATAATGTTAGCTTATTGTTCTTTGCTATTATTAGTAGCTAAATTATTGTTTCAAAACAAATTAAGAGCATGGAAATGCATCCTGCAAAACGGGGGATGGACATAAGGAGATTTTTTTTATAGAGTCCAAAGCTAAATAGTGTCAGTAAAAACAGCAGCTACATGTTTGTGAGCTTTCTTTACATTACATTAAATAATCAATGGTGCTGGCTAGCTAACCAGCTAACGTTAACCCTGAGTTCAAAACCTTTTCGTTAACATTTTCTTGTTCAATATTGCTATTAAATACAATACACTGTTAATACATGTCATTCAATTATGGAGGGTGGGTAGTTTGATCATATCCATAGAAGCCAGAGCAAACAATTACTGGTAACAACTTGGTTTGGTGTACACATACGCAATGTGAAAATGTGCCCCCTCAAAAAAAAATTGACTGCCTGACACTCCTGAATTTAACTATTTAAAAAGGATCTACAAAACCTACATAGTATGTTTATATCTGCTGTTAAGAACCGCAACAGGAATATATAAGGAAATATAAAACCTAATTCAGGCTATGTGTTAGCTATGTTGCTAATGATTTTGGGACATTTTGCTTTATGCTTATTTTTCCCATTCTGCTGACATAGAATGATTACAGCATTATTGGATGAAAGACTTGCTGGACACATAAAGATTTTTTTTACCCCATGTCACTTCAAGGCTATATCCCACAATGCATCACATACATATTTATATGGTCTCTTCCTGTCTGTGAACTGTCAAGAGTGGATGGTGATGTGTGGACACAGTGAACTGTGTTATGAGGATGGTTTGGTCATTTAGAACTGCAGCGTTACCACTCTGGTACATTTTCTCTGCCTCTCTGAGAGACTGAAAGATGGAGAAAATATGGATGGGCATGGAGAAAATGACATAAAAGCAACGGGTTGGTATATTTATGAAAATGGTCCATTACGTGCTGAATTACATGTTCGTGGTTTTGCAGTTCCACTTTAAAAAAAAACATAGATTACTGTTAGAGAGTAGTTTTTTTTTGTCCCTGAATTTGTGTCCATATCTTGATATGTTAGTGCATTTTGTAACATCTCTAGCTTTCACTTCCTGAATGTTACAATAACTAAACAAAAAAAAAACTAAAAGAGCAAATAGATGAATAGGCAAAATCATCTGTGCAGACATCCCATCACCACTGAGATGAACACTGTTATGTTAGCATAGCCATTACATCATCCCATTCACATTTCCTGCATCCTTAAATGTGGAGAGAGGCAGCAGCAAAAACACTAACTGAGTTATGTCCTCGAGAGCTGACTAACAGATTACCTTTCAGCAAGTGATGGTTACTAAGTGGCTACTTGAGTGTTGAGGTTCATCTCCTGCTTTGGTTTACATCTTGCTAGGTGACACAGGAAGTTTTGCATTTTTTTTGTATGTCGTGATTGTGTTGTTGATTGGTTGTGTCTGAGTGTGCAGGGGTGAGAATGACGGCATTGGGGAAATTACTTGGACAACAGAGAGAAGGGGAGGAAAACAAAAAGAAGACTGAGAAAGAGATAGAACAAGGGAAAGAAGGGAAGAAAGAAAAGGAGGGGATAGAGAGGCCAAAACAAACAGAGAGAAAACACAGAGCCAGTACTAAGAGAAGTGAGAGAGAGGTGAACTAAGGTTTTCAGGTTTGATGAAGAATTCTCTTTTGCCCCAGATGGGTCCCAAAGTTTATTTATTCTTTCTGAAGCAGTTTTCTTCCAGACTTTCAACACACTGCAGACCATCCCAGCTATTGTTGAGTGGAGTGGAGTGAAATGACCTTTCAATCCAAGTGTAGCGGAGTGTGTAATGTTGTCGAGACTGTGGGATAAGTTCGCCCTCCTAAATGTGCCATTTAAGACGTGCCAGGTAAGATAAGGCAATTCCTGGGACTAAAACCTATTAAAGCCCAAAGTAGAAAAGCATGATTGTTTTCAGTGGACTAATGTGCAATTAAATGTAATATAGTGACATATTAAACTGTCTGGATGTGTGTGCTCTGAATGTGTTTTCTCTCAATAAAGGTCGAAAAAGGCTGTTTTATCTAAGCAACAAAAAGAAAGATTCATTGCAGTTAGTGAATGATTGCTGCAACGAGTCTGTAGCCTGGTATATTCTGACCTGCTGCACTCCATGTACAATGCCACAACAATATGAGTGCAGTGTGTAAATTTAATAATGAAAATAGCTAATCAGATTATGTATTCTTGTTAGGTGTAATCTTTTAATCCTTAATCCAGATAAAAGACAGTTAAATCTGATAAATCTGATACTGAGTCCCCTCTTTTGTTGTGTTATCATCAGATAAAACTGAACAAAACAAAAAAAAAAAACAGACCAGCACTGTTATCTGTGTGTGTGTTTTGCACTTAGGAAGCTTGAGGACAAAGTGAAAATTGTGTTTAATGGTACCTGTAACTGTGTAGAAAGTCATTAACACAGAAGCTGAAAAAAAGCCATGTACAACATTTTTCCCCATTGTACATGATTAATGCAACTGTAAATGGGGGGAATCAGAAAGAGCACAACAAGAAACACTGAGGTTCAAAAGTGTTTTGAATATTGTTCCATGAAATCAGTATTTTTTTTTTCTTAAGCAGCATTAAGAAGCCAGCACAAAGCATTTTAAAATAATCCTTCTGGTAACTATTGGATTTAAGGAAGGGGAAGCCAATTATCTCTGCAGAGTGTTTTGTTTTTCATAACAGGTCAGAGTGGAACATTGCTCTTACACCAGAGCCACTTGCCAAATCAAAAGCATTGTTTATTCATATTTTGCTCTAATACGTTCTTTAAATGGAAACTGTGTTGGAATCTATCTTTGTCAACCTTAAACAAAGTATTTTATACTCAGCTCTGCAAGGCTACTTGCAGCTTTGAGTATTTATTAAAGGAGAAATGTCATGCTTTTTTTTGATTTTCTCTCATTTATATACTGTTATAATGCTGGATGTCTATGTTCCAAAACATCCACCTTAAGTTTCAAAATCTGAGGTGAATGCATTTAAAATTGCTTCCTTCAGGTCAAAGGTCAGGGCTTCAGTGTGCTCTGAATGCATCATTACAGTTACCTCTACTTACTCCTCGTGATGACATCAGATTGTTAGCATATGCCCACAATGTCCCGTAGTCTTTGTTGCTTAAGGTTGTTCCACTGGATGTTCACTCGCATAGGATCGGATGTTGGCTTGTAAATGTACAAATGTAATCTAGAAGTTTATATTTTGAGTAAGGAAAAAAAAAGAAGTGAAATCCAGCTACTGCTGTATGTTTACGCAGCTCCCTTAGCTGCCGGAAGTCAGCCGAGGCGGAGCTTCCAGAAGCTGGCCAATCAGAACAGAGTGGGCTCATCAGGAGTGGGGGGGGGAGGGCGGGGGGTCTTAAAGAGACAGGAGCTAAAACAGCCTGTTTCAGACGGAGGCTGAACCGAGGGGCTGCTGTGTTGGTACTTTTTAGAACATTTTCTAACATTATGTGTCATATAGGAGTATCTCTTAAATTTTGGCTTAGGACCCAAAGGTAGAAGTGTTTTTCAGTACAGCAGGAGAACTACAATGCCCCAAAGTCAAAGACTACAATTACTCAGTTGGGGCCCTCACATAATAAGAACATTAATACTAAATATAATATTAATTGGCTCTTTTATGATGTTTTTGACGGTGAGAACCATTAATCAAGTGTTCAAAAACACTTCAATTTGAAATAAAATGGCTTCATCAATGTGGCATTGTTCTGTTTCTTCTGATTTGACATCCAGTTATTTAAAATTACTCCGGGGCCAAAGTCCCAGGATAAGAAACTAAATTTACCCTGTTTGGGTGCTGGCCTAAAAAAGTTAAACCCAGTAGTATAAAATACAGAGACAGAGGAGAGTCGGGAGAGAACTGAACCATTTTAAAACAATAACACCTGTCTGAAAGAAAAAGACATGACCTCCTTTCTAAAATGAGATATCAAATGTCCAGCTTTTGACAAGTGACAGCAGCTCTCATAAAAGTGCTGTTGGGTTGAAAATAAAATTCACAATGGAATATTAAGTTGTTGAATGTCTGAAAACGTTTCCTTCTAAAATAACTCTCTTTGGTCAATATTTTGTACAGTTCATTTCATTCTCTTCGATTTAAAATATAAACCTGTAGCAGCTCTTCTCACTTAGGGTATACTTTACACATTTTTTATGGTAAGTTTCTTTATTTTTTCTTTACAATATTCAGGATTTCTTAATGTTGTGTATGTTTTGACAACAACACCAAGACAAATTTCTTGTACGTTCAAACCTTCTCAGCAATAAACCTGTCTCTGATTCTGATTCTTTAGAGGGTTCAGGTGTATTTTCAAGAACTCCAACGATAAGGATGCTTTTTTTCTGAAATATCAACATTCAGTGCTTTGTATGGGATTGTATTTGTATGAATATTACTAAGCAGTAATATAATTATAGTTCTAAATATAATAATAATTTGAAACCAAAATATGATCTCAAAAGAAAAAAGCTTTAATTAAACAATTTAATTATAGAACAGAGCGCCCCATTTGATTGAAATACTCTCCACTTTCATTTTACTGATCAGAACTTCTCCCTCGCTGTAAACTAATCTTTTTTTTCTGTTTATACTGCCTCTCTTTAAATTTTCAGTGCTAAAATTTTGGTCTGGTCATATCATAGCAGAGACAGAAATATTTCACTTTGAAAACCCTCTTTGAAATTTCCAGTCGGTCATTTCAAGTATGTAGAGTTTGCAAATTCAGACAATCGTGTCCAATATTCGAAACACTGTATGTTAGTTGTTCAGGTTCAGTTGGTCATCTTCGGATCTAAACATTCAAGTCAAGAAGTCTAGAAATCAAGTTATTAAAACTGAAATTTACAGTAAAATTCAAGATGAAGAACTTCAACATTCAGGCTACTGAGGATAAAATGGAATCTCCTCTATCAGGTTACACTTTTTACGCAAAAACATAAGGATTATTGAAAATACGTTTTGGATATTTAAAGACGGGAATTAAAACCACACAAATTCAGGCAGATGGTTTTTAAAGTAAAACATTACACTGCTTTACATTCAGTGGTACTTAAATTTCAAAACTGAGCTTCAGTACGGGTAAAATTTAAAAACTAGGTGTTTATTTGTTCATAAAATTCAAATTTTCACAGCCTTGATTTGCTTCCATCTTACAGGGTTATGTCCACATTTGCCAGCGGTTTTTGGATGGGTCATTGGCCAGAAAGTCCAAGATGACCCTCTCCTCTCCTCTATATATCATTTAGTGCAAATGCTAGAAAATGCCAGAGGCCACAACAATATCCTTTTTCTTATATTACAACCGTGACATGTAATCGTACCGGACAGCGAGCACGCAGTGACCATGGCGAGGCTGCCAGAGAGGTTCCACAACAGCTGCCGTTGCTGTCGAGCTGCGTCATGTAGCTTTCACCAGCGTGTGTCCAATATATGTATACTGTGTTAAGCTGATAAAGTATATGTTTAATAAGCATTGAGATAAAGATTAAATACAGTCAATTATGACATGTTCTATAAATAAATGGCTGCCTGTGATACTCAATCAGCAGCCTTTTTAAATCAGAAATGTCTGCACTTAATTCCCTGATGGCATATATTCTCACTTATTTCATACTGTGCTGATTGTGACATACTTCTCATACAAAAAAGAAAAAAAAAAAATACAATGTTTAAATTCACAGTGAAACCCACTTCCTCTGTGTTGCAAGTGATGTGAATAAGGAGTTGCCCTTAAGCTTTTCAAATGAACATGATTACTTGAATTCAGTGACAGGTTGATACTCAAAGCTGCAGCTCTCAGAGTGATCTGCGCTAATGTACTCACCATGTTGTGTGAGTACCTCCATCTGCTTTTCACATGTCAGTCATCAATGCACCTTTTTTCAGAAAGCAGCTGGTTTGTCTGAGAGGAAAATTAGGGAATAATTTTCAAAGAGGAGCCATTTTTCTTCTCCCTTCTGCTCCTTATGCTCATACTTTTCTCTGTCTCTTCCCCGTCCACCTCTGTCTACCCTTGTTAACCTTTCACCACTCTTTCCCCTCCTCCTCTTTTCCATTTCTCCTCTGCAATTATTGTTAACTTATTTCCTTGGCTCATAAAAGCTAAAGGATGGCTAGTTGCATTTACCACACTATGACACTAGCAATAACTTTTATTTTCCCTTTTCAGCTTACAGTACATCACTTGATTAATTAACTAGTAGAAGCCTTTGGTCAGCATGGCTGTAATACAACGAGAGCGTAATACTGCAAAGTGGGCCAAGCATGGTTAATATTTATAGACTTGCCGGTGCTTAATTATTCAACTGAAAATGTCGTGCTAAATGTCATGTAACAATATTTAATGCACGTATAACATTTGCGGTAGCAGGATGTCCGAGACATAAGAGAGGCCATTTGAACACAGAAAGGTCCCAGGTTCGATCCCCATAACATTATGTCTTCTGTATCCTCATGCAGGACATTGAGCTCCTGTCGACTCATTCATGTATTTTTAAAGCATCACATAAATGCATCACATGCTTTTGACAGTTTTTACTACTGTGAGGTCAATATTCCTGTTCAGTCTGAGCCAATTCATTTTTTTCCCCAATATATGTTTCCTTTAAAATACATTTTTATACTACTAATTTGCTTTACAGTTTTGAGGAAACATAATTATTGCCTGTATGACGTTCACTGTCAACCTTTTTGACAATTCAGGGACTGTCAGGGAAATGTTGATTCAGCTGGACGGTACTGTTTGAAAGTTTTTAGCGCTGCTACAAGCTAACTTCTGTGTCTTTCTGTCAGTGTTGGTGATGTTGAACTTGTGACCACTGATGTACCAACTGGATTGAGCTAGTCGCAAACACAGCAACATGATGTAATGTAGAGAAAAGTATCAAAAATTAGGACAACTTATGTAAAGCACAGGAACACTGCATTAACAAGTAATCACAACACTCACTACTACTGACTGAAGGTCGATTTATGGCCGATCGAGAAACTGGTTCTTAAGACGTGTTGTCGTGTCCAAAATCATGTGTTTATACTCGAAGGTGGAGTGAAAAGCCAACCATGGCAGAGAGGGGAGGAGGGTGGGAGGGACGGGATATCCTTTAAATACTTAAGATATCTGCGCATATTTAGAGACAGTCTCATAAAGTTGCACTCGGTAGTTAACCTAAAAAGTTATAGAAATAGCATGCGTCATCAGAATCGCTTGTCCAATGGTCAAACAGCTGTAAAGACCCCCTACCATACACCCTTCCAACGTCAGAATTGGGGAGGTTGTGTCTGAAATTTTCGGTAACTTTCCAAAACCAACGATTTGACACAGCAGTGAGGAGGTGAGGGTTTCAACTTCTTTCTTTTTTCATTCATTAAACGATTATTTCTGTCATTTTCTGTGTGACAACTGATTGCAAGACTATGAATACCATCCAGGAGAGACAATCTGAAAATGTACATTGTTATCCCCTTATTTAACGATTATTATCCCTCCTCCCGACCTATGACAGCTGGCTTTTCACTCACCATTGAGTGTGACTGTTTAGAACAGCTATAAACGCTTTCGTTTTCCAATGTGGTTGGACGTTGTACAAACTAGTTATTTTCTTGCATAACCTCATCCTAAGAGACTTTATGGGTTATTAGGACATAATTTCATCAGCAGGGAGGGCCCTGCTAGCTCATTTCTCATTTCCAGCAGTTCTGACCTCAAGTACTGAACTAAAGTATAATATACTGAATAAGTTGTGGCACTTTGATTATTTTAATTATGCGAGACTTGACATTTCACTACATTTCAGGTAAATCTACTTTTTTTTACTTCATAACTTTGCAGATTAAAGATTTTCCTGCACATACTGTATATGCAAGGCCACTAAGTAAATATGAGCTATTTTATGAGCTCATATATCCATGGCAATTTTCACTGTAAACTGTTGAACCAGTTATACTTTTTAAAACCGGAATTTCCATGATACCTCTTTGTCATTTCAATGTTTAATTTACTTTATTCCTTTCACCATTCGCAACAGAAAAGAAAGAGAGCGAGAAGAAGCCGACCTTCTGGTGCCATTCATATAACCAGTGTTGGACTTGGCAGCCTAATATTCAAATTTAATAGAGTCTTGAAGGTCTTGTATAATGGAGCGTGACTCTGAATGGACAGAAGACTGATAATGAATGTGGGTGAGAAAGAGAGGAAGAAGATGGAAATGCGGCAACACTTCGGGAGTGATAGAGGAAGTCCATCCTTGAGCTGCCTGCCTGCATTCACACACAACCACTTACGGACTTGTCAGACTAATACTCATGTTGAATACGCCCAGTGAGGGAGAGACGAGAGGGAACCGGGGTGAGAGAAAGAGACACAAAAAGGGGGAAAAGAAAAACATATTAGACAAGACACTCTCCAGAAGAGGCAGGGGCGGGAGAGACGGATAAGTATGAATGGCAAAAAGCATGAAGAAACAGGACATCTATTCAGTCAACCACTTGTGGACTTGTCAGACTAATAGTCATGTTAAATACAGCCTCAGAGGCAGCGCATTGTGAAGACCGGCTGCTGTATCTAGGACATCATAAAGAACTATTAAGACTGACTAATAAAGAAACTTCCCTCAGCCCAGAAAATGAAGTCATCATAGCAGTTAGAGGATGGCCCGAGGCGGGGATGAGAAGGAGAAGATGGAAAGAGGGGGAGGGGGGTTTAGAAAATGCAGAGGAAATCAGGGGACGGAGAGAATGGAAGACAGCAATGTGTGTGTGTGTGAGAGAGAGAGAGAGAGAGAGAGAGAAAAGAGAGTGAAAGTACGAGAACAAACTGTCCCAAAGGACCACTCATCCAGGATCTAATATAGTCGTATTCCCTCTGTATGTCTGTTAATTACTTCCTCTGCAACAATCACGGTGAAAAGCCCGGGCTGGTAGGAATACCTGGAAAATGAACCTGCTGGCAGAATGAACTATATCTGGGTTAATTACTTTATCTGCTGTTGCGGCGACAAAGCGCTCCATTTCTTGCTGACTGCCTCAAGCGTCACGGTGTCACAGAATTTCATACAAAAATAAGCATGAAGTCACAAAATATGTTCAAATGAAAGGGACAATAAAATAAGGGCTGTAAATTATTCTCAAATAAAGAGGAAGGACAATCATTTTAGTTTGTTTGGCTGAGTAACTTTGGCCAAGAGTTATAGCTTTTAACATGTAGTCAAATGGTTGATTACACATGGTTGAAAATGAGAATTTCACAATTTTCATCATGAGACCAGGCCGGTTGATTCGGGCCAACCTCAGCCTTCAGTTTCCTTCTGTATCACCAGTCTATACTCTCACTCGCTCTCATCAGTCACACATAACTTCCATTCACTTCATTCTTCCCTCCCTCCGCGTCTAACTATCTAAAAAGTGTTTTTTCTGAGTGCCTCCACACGACTTCCCTCCCTCTTCCTCTCCCTGTCAGCGAGAACCGATCTTATATACAACAATATGCTGACAATCTCTGCGGAGCACAACATAAAAGAGAGTGTGAGCATGAAAGAGCGAGAAGAGACAGAGGGAGAGTGGGAGTGTGCTCTAACAATACAGCACTTTATTAAAATGTCAAACACAAAGGACTACAGAAAAAAAGGATATTACTAGTACCAAAAGCATATTAGGCAGAACTAGACTTCTTGGAGTGGGAGGAAAATGTCAGTGGAATTTAATTTATTCTAACCTCAAACATCAAAGCTGACTGGTTTGCTCAGCTCGTGCGTTTAAAACAAATGTTGTAAAATTAATTGATGCCTAAATAAGAGCGTAAGCAAGAAACTGTTTTCTGGATCAAAATGCTAGATTTTATTTTAACTATAAGAGGTCAAATACAGGTGCAGTAATTCTATGTTACTGAGCGAAGATAGAGGCATGTGCAAAAAGTGCATCACCACAGTTCCAAGCTGTATGAAGTGATCTACAAGGGCAGAAAGTAGACTGCAAGGAAAACACACAGCAATTAGTCCCATTATACCAACCATGTCTCCTATAAATTATACTCATATACAACTAAACTGCACTCCAAATTTGCGTTGCTTTGGCAAACGTAATAGCTGCCTGGATTAGGAAGGAGGAGGTCGAGTGGATGGGGAACATACATGATGCAGGACTCTGACAACAGATACCCGAGTTTGCATCCTGAGTCCCATGCGTGGTTAGGTTTAGGTAATAAAAGCACTTTGGTTAAGGGCAGTGAAAGATCATGGTTTTGCTTAAATAATTAATATGTTGTGCTTCAAGTCATTGCAGACTTTTTCTTTATTAAACCAAGACCACGATCTTTCCCTAACCTTAACCAAGTGCTGACAGTGTCTAAACATAACCATAAAAACTTTAATATTGCTGTAGTTTCTACTAGCGGATATTGTGCCGCTAGATTGGATATTGTGGAAAAAAAAGAACTAGGTATGTTGTCTGTGAATATTTCACTCATAAGTTCAGTATCAGCATCAATATAATTCAGTCAATCTTACGTTTCTAACAGAACATATTAGCTGTTTACAGTATTCAATATACAGTATCAATCAGTTATGAAGTTCTTATTCATGTAACATTGATAGCAATCAATTGCCTAACAAAAACTCAACAGAAGAGAGCAACACAGGCATCCTGTGTAAGACTCTGCTCTCACTGTGTCTTTATTGCAAAACATTTTCACACTGATAACTTGCACTTCTGTGGAAAAACATATCTGGGTGTCCTTGGTTTGCTGGATGATAAACTTTCTTCTCAAGCCGTTTGTTTAGTCTGGCTCTTCACCATTTCAACAGGAAGCATCGATTCCTTCTATAGTCACTTCAAAACATTACTGCTATTCTTTCAAAATAAAATGTAAACAGACTGTCTACAGAGGATCTTGTTGCAGGTTTTGCTTGATTGACACCTGTCTTGGCCTAAACATGGTGCTTGCACCTTACCTGTCCCATCCCATTGACCAAATTTGGATTTTCTCCACCAACAGCCATGGTGATGTCCTAAAGCCAAACCAATTTTAAAAAGTAAATTGGGTTCTATCTGTGCTTTAGTTTGTCTACGAAGATGGTGTTTTTCACACCCTGAAAATTTAAATGTCAGAAAAACTAAAACTGTGACTTGTTATGGATTAACCACCTAAAATGTGCCCAGTTTCAGACTATTAACCTTGTCATTAACAATGTTTTACTCAAAATAATATATCGCCAAACTTGCAAATAACAACATTAGTTGACTTCAAAATAAAACGCACAAATGTATATTGTGTCAGTAGACCAATTTGTGGAACCAACAAATGTTTCCATTTGGATGCTGATCTACTGTGCGCTCACAAAACAACTTTAATTCTGCATGTCTGAGCAGTCACTGAGGCGAAAAAATTGAAAAAAACAAACAAACAAAAAGAAAAACCCCAAACTAAACAACAGGACTTTCTGTGTCTTTTCTCTGTTTACTAAAGGAAGGTGTGCTATAAGAGTAGGTTGTTAAAACACAGTTGTCACAAGGTGAACATGCGTTAATGAGAGACACAGACTAAGTGTGAGATTTACTTTATGGTAGGAAAACACTGTGAAAGTTTTGGATATTCTGATTTTGGGCTTTTCTTCCCTTCTGACTTTCCTATCGCAGAAAACACATCAGCCAGTGTTCTCTGTCCTCCTGCATGCCAGACAGTTGTTAAGACATCATGGAGATAATAAATACTACAGGATGAATATTGACGGTTATATTCTTATCGTTTGCTGGCAAAGTTTATTGAAATCAATAATATAACCAGGTGGAAATGTCAAAGAAGGAAAAAACATATAAATCTACATGATGTTTTCTCTCTCCATCTTTGTGTCTTTATCTGGCTCATCTTCCTCTTGCTCTCAATGCCATCTCTCTCCCTCTCTTTGTTTCCACACTATTGGAAGAGAAAAGGGTTCAGGGAACTTGGAGCTATGGCTCACTAAAAAAAAAAAAGCCTCTACCTCTTTTCTCTGTCACCACTTCTTCTGTGTATCCTCTGTTATGGAAGACTTTATACATTGCTACCTGGAAGAAAACACCAACATTCAGTATCTCATCTTAATTCTTTGTTGAATATATCTTAGCGAGGTTGTAGCCCTACTCCTTACAGAACGATTAAAAGTCTAAAGCCATGCTAGCGGCTCTGTGAGGCTGTACATGCTCTTATCCAAATGTTAACATGCTGATGTAAAGCAGGTATCATGTTTACCATGTTCAAGTCTCAGTTTAGCATGTTAGCATGCCAGTTCTTTGCCAGTTCTATCCTCAAATTACGAAGACAGGGAAGACAACTGAGTCTTAATCATTTTCTGCTGAGGTCCGTGCACACTCAGCATGTCTTCTCTGGGTCAACTAAAATGAAAGGAATACACTATCTGTGAGAATGGCCCATTTGTCAACTTACTAATTAAGTAATGAGAACATTCTGTAGCATCCTTGTGCCCTGAATATATCATTCAGTCCTATGTTATATCTATATTTTAAGACCCATGAGTAATGGCATTAACTTCATATTAGGTGTGGTCGGTAACGAGTTGGCAGGATTACCAAATTTAGCTATGTTTACATCCTGTTTGTGCTGTTGATTAATTTTAGATAGATACTTTTAGAGGATTGTGCAGCCTTGGTGGAGGCATGCTGTCTCAGAGTGCTCTCTATATAGTTTAACTAGAAACATTAAAGGTACACATGCATGTCTTAGGTGATGGATGATACATTATTGAAGTGAAAGCAACTATTTTGACTTAAAATCACCACCTATTCTGGCTTGGTTGAGGTGCAAAACTCAAAAACATCAGTTGAAACACATTAACAAAATACCAGAAACACATTATATCAGAAAACACGACAAAACTCCTCAACAGTGTTGCACAAATTTTAAGCTTGAAATAATAAGGGGATGATTTAACAAATGGAATTTATATCAGACGGTTTCAACATCACAATATCAAAATGCTTGAGAGAAGTAGGACTGACAAAACAGAGATTAGACAGCGGAGGAGTTACGAAAGGGAAACAGTAAACGAGCTTGTAAGAGGGTCAAGAAATAAACATGATTTATTATTAGTCAGTCAGTGCAAGTTAGCACATCCATGGGTGTTTACTTCTGTATATCGCTGACAAAACCTTGACAAAACCTTGACAAAACCTTCTAAGAACTAATAATTGTCTAGGATCTGTCCAATCATGAACAAGAACTGATGTCCCTGCATTTTCCATTTATGAAATTATGTTTTCATGTATTTTGTAAAATGTTGTTGTGTTTTGCACCTCAGGGCCACCATACCATGGTACATATAAAGTAGTTATGACATTCTTGATTTGAGTCCATCCTGAAACAATTATCATTTCCACTGCATTTTACCATATTCATCGGATCTGAACCCGATCTGCAAATATGAAAATACTATGGTTACAAAGAGATATACACATTCAAGGAACAAACGTAATTACAAACATTTTCAAATATTACTAATCATCATCCTCATAAGCAGATGAACAGAGAATAAAGAACGTACTCATATTTCTACCATTCTGTGTAGTATTTTCCTTATTCAAGGCTCTTAGGGGTTGTTTGTTCTGCCCAAACAGGACATGCCAAAATTCTCCTAAGTACTGTGCATTACAAACACAAAGTCTTGCACACAATTGAATGCCTGAATGAATAAAAAAACCTAGTCTTGCATAGCCAGACGTCCGTCTCATCAAGTTCAGTGAGTTTGGAGAAGTTCAAGCACAAAAGTTGGTTAAAAAAAAAGAGCAAACACACAGTGAGTTACTGTTGTAACTTAAACCAATTAAATAATACTACAGAGAATTTGTTACCCAAAGAAAAACCAATCAAAGGTGTTATTTTGATACGAGGAAGTGAGAAAGAAGAGGAAACAAAATGTGGGAATGTTAGTGAGAAAGAGAGATGAAGACAACATAAAAGATTGTAATGAATCAGTGACAGCTCGGTTTGTTGAGGGAGATCAAAGAGTTACATTTCAACACAATTTATTTCCAAGTTAGATGGAAAAATAGCTAAAACTGCGTTGCCCACAGCTAGGACTGCAAACTGTTATTCTTTTTTTTTTTTTTCTGCTGAAAAATCAAACTCCCTGTCATCATAGTGACAAGAGGACATTTTAAGAGAACAGTGAGACGGCATGCAAAAGAGAGGGGTGCGAGGAGACAGAGTGAGCAATAGAGAAGAAGAAAGATAAGAGTATTTAGCCCATTATTTCCACAGGCTAGGTCAAAATGAATAAGAGTCAGTGAGAGAATGAAAAGTCGTCTTCAAAGACCGGAGAGGAGTCGGCTATTATTCTCTGTCTGAAAAGTGACACTCCACTCTAAGTGTTCCGCTTTAGGATGGCCTTGGGAGGTTAGAACCATGAATGTCAAAGTTGATTTCACACTCTGTAACTCTCTGGACTACGTGATAGATGTGGCCACTGTGCATGCATATATACACACACCAGCACACGCTTTATGCATGCAAACACGTCTGTGCGGTCACACACAAATATGAGGTGTGTATATACGCTGTATATGTGAGCAGAACACATGCAGAAAACACATGCACACATCCACACACACACAAAACCAAGAAGAGATTATCCAGTATTACAACCAAGGTCAAACATCAGCATTTTTATGTAGCTTTCCAGGAAGTGCTTTATCTTCAAAGAATTAAAAGTATTCTGCTTTAGCTTCAATTTAAAAGTGAATAAATTGGGAGACAAATGTATTTTTTGTAAGTATGTTACAGGGGTGACACAGTTTTTGTACAAACAAGTGAGATATAACATGTTAAGTAATGAGCTTTAGCGGTGCTGGTAGGACAGGCTAGTTGTTTCCAGTCTTTATGCTAAGCTAAGCTAACCAGCTGCTGAGAGTGGTATCTATGTTCAGATAAATGGTCTTTATTGCCCAAAGGGAGATTTGTTTTCAAATCTTTGTTGTCTAGCTTGGCAAGAAATGGTAAGACAGGCTAGTTGTTTCCCTTTGTTTCCAGTCTTTATGCTAAGCTAAGCTAACCAGCTGCTGAGAGTGGTATCTATGTTCAGATAAATGGTCTTTATTGTCCAAAGCTCTCTCATCGAGCTTGGCGAGAAATGGAATTTTCTTAAATTTCAACCTATTTAAAGACTGTTTGGACAAGTCGGGTTCTGTTGTCTTAACCAGTAATGCAGATTTATCATCCAATGTGATGAATGTTTTTGATTGATTTGTCTGGTGGTGGGTAAAAACTGACAGTTCAGTTTCTTTAGAAATTGCAACACACTTTGTTTGTTTTTATTGGCAAGTCTGAAGGTTAAGAAGTAAAACAAACATTTTAGTGAGGAGCATATCATGACTAAAGCTTTGGCACGCTCACCAATCACAAGGCAGGATTTCATAGCAGTTAGAGGTCAAAACAGGGACAGTATTGATACAGGGGGGAAACTCAATCCCACCAGTTCTTTATAAGAAATTGTGATATTCTAACATTGGTGGCACCAACATATGGCCAATCAATGCATATTCGGCTGAATATCACAAGCTGCCAGTGGAGAACTGTTACAGACTGTACAAGGGTTAACCACATCAGCAAATACACTTGATGACATTTTAATGACTTGAAATGCACAGATGTTATGTCAGCTCCCTACTGTGGACTACATGCATGAGTGTTTACGGTTAATAGCATGACAATGATAAGTGAATGGGATTGCTGTACACCACATTGTGTTGTATGTAAAATGTGATTGTTACATGAGGCAGTGGACAGCAGATGGTGAACAGTGCCCAGAAAAAAATGGAGAAAACAAAGTGGAAATCAGTGTATGTATATCAGAAACTTCAAAATAATCAACTTCACATTTACTTTTGTCCTGTTACAGTGAAAACCCTATTGCCCAAGGGGGGTTTTTGAATGGTAAATTGACTTTTCTGAAAGAGAAGACTGACAAATTGGTAGTTTTTTTTTTTTTTTTTTTACTCTTATCATATACAGTCAGTGTACTCCCACTGCAGTGGCTTTGCAGTGGGAGTTTTTGGTAAGTGCTTGGAAATTAGATATAAGTGCTGTTTGCCGATAGTAGCAGATTACTGCCGCTGGAACCAAAGTGCTCACTGTCAAATTATCAGCAGAAGATGTGGTTGAGGCTGCAATTTCTCCTCGAAAAAGAAGAATGGTGTGAACCTTATTTGCCATCTATTTGAGTAAATAAATAGAGCTTGAAACACTTCAGAGGCAAACCTTCACATACCAGCATACTCTGTGTACGATGCCTTGAAGGCTAATTAACAAAAGACTCCCATAACTTGATGTTATTCCACAAAGGTTTGATCAAATAATATTCTGATGTGTTTGGAGCTTTTGAAAACTAAGTGAGAGAAATTCTTGGACCCTAAACTTTCTGCTTTACATGTCCTTGCTACAATGACAGCCTCTATTCTAAACAGCTAACAACTTTTACTTTCAAGAGTACGTTTACTCTGAGATCACTAGGTAGTATAAATGTATGAACCTCACCAACAATGTGAAGCTACAGTATAAAAGATAAATTCCACATATTTTGGAGATATAATAAGTGCTTTTCAAGCAAAATTTCACAGGCCCTGTTGTATTCATACAAAAACCTATATTCATTTTGTAGATGATAAGATACTGAGATGGAGAGATCACACTTGAGTTTAGAAGCAACAGTTAAAAATAAAACAATCTCAACTTTGGACTGTATCACACTGTCTTCATGAGCAAATTGAGTTCTCCAGATGTCACGGCACTTGAAGTGTTCAAACTTTTCATCATTCCTAGCATTTCTAAGACTTCTCATCCATGTTGATTTAAAAGTCGAGCTTCTTTACCTCCGAATCAACAGTTGATAATAAAACAGTCTCAAGGTCCACTTACTTACTGCCACACTGTGTTCATCTGAACTCTACTAAACTGTGTTTGGTTGGTGCAAATGAAAAAAAGTGTATAAATTCTAAGATCCACAAGGAAAATAAAGCGACTTTTATTTTTATATCTTTCCTTGCTAAATAATCAAATTAAAAAATCAATTTCAACGTGTTACAGCAGCAGTCAAGTCAGTGACAAACTTGACTGTCACTGCTGCTTACTTTCAAATATTTCTTTACAAGATATATATTTTTTTATTGAAATAGGTGTTCTTCTAGGCTGTGTGAGATTCTCCTTCACTTATTCTGAATATGCAGGTTTGATAAAGAAGATAATTCTTTATTAGTACCACAGCGGGGAAATTTGCAGTGTTACAGCAGCAGAGGGGATAACAAGAAGCATCAGTAAAAAAGTAAAATATAATGAGTAGACAGGGTGTTCACAATTCACATTATTGCACATAAGAGATATTGATATTGCACAGTTTAGTATACACTGATATTGGACATGAGTGCATTGTCAGTGTTGGTGTGTGCAGTCTACTGGGAGCAGTGTTGATTGTAAAGTCTTGACAGCTGCAGGAAGGAAGGAACTGTGGTATCTGTCCTTCACACACCGCGGGTGAAGTAGCCTGTCACCGAAGGAGCTGCCCAGTGCTGTCAGAGTGTCCTGCATGGGGTAGAACATGTTCTCCATCAGGGATGACAGCTTAGCCATCATTCTCCTTTCTCCCACCACCTCCACTGGATCGAGGGGGCATCCCAGGACAGAGCTGTCCTTCTTCTAACCGGTCTGTCAAGTCTCTTCCTCTCAGCGGTCGAGATGCTGCCGCCCCAGCAGACCACTCCATAGAAGATGACTGATGCCACCACAGAGTCAAAAAAGGTCCATTCATTCACTTTTGGTCCCCCACAGGCTGGGAGTTGGGTTCTTTGTAGCCAGAGATGGTTTTAAAGCCCCTCCAGACTCCACTGACGTCGTTCTGCTGCAGCTGATCCTCCATCTTCCTCCTGTAGCTGTTTTTTTCTCTCTCTTCAGCTCTCTCTGCATATTCTTCAGCTCCTCCTTATTTCCTGACCTAAAGGCCCTCTTTTTTCCTTGAGCAGAGCCTTTATATCAGGAGTAATCCAAGGTTTGTTTTTGGAAAAACACCGTACAGTCCTGGAGGATATAGCATTCTTCACACAGAAGTTGATGTAGTCCGTTATAAAGTGTGCGAGACTGTCAATGTCAGTGTTCTCCCTATGAGCATCACAAAGACCTTCCCACATAGTCGAATCAAAACAGTCCTTCAAAGCCTCATCAGCCTCGTCGGATCATCTTTATACTGTGCGAGTGACGAGAGGTTTGTACACAGGCAGGAAGTGCACCAGGTTGTGATCAGATCTTTACAGGGCAGAGAGCGGTGATGAGTTGTTTCTTTGGTGTTGGCATAAAATAAATCCACTATTTTATTGTCTCTGGTGTGTCGTGTAACATATTGAGTGAATGTGGGCAGAGAACGAAGAGGCATGATTAAATTCACAAGAAATAATAAAGAGGGCATTCCCGTGCTGTGTCTGCAGCCTGCTCGTAGCTGAGTAGATGACATCACAGGCCCCATCAGCGTTAACAAATACTGTCAGTCCTCCCCCCTTCCTCTTACCGCTCTCCTTTGTCCTGTCCGCCCATATTATCTGGAAACCGTTTGTGTGTGGAGTTAGCGTGGTTAGCCATGTCTCCGTAAACAGCATAATGCTACACTTCTGGTATTCCTTCAGGTGCTAACTCGTCCATCTTACTGGGGAGGATCTCATATATCCCATGATAATCGAGGGGAGGATGGGTTTGTGACGTCTTCTCCTGGTGCGGCGCTCAGCCCCAGCACAGCCTCCCCGTCTCTTCCTACTCAGCTCACGAGGAACATCGGGTCTCTCCTTGGGTCGCAGCACCGCCGTGCTATGGAGTGCTAACAGTTAATCCCTGGTGAAGACAACGGGGCCATGGCTGCACATGGGATCCCTGGATGTGGTTGTAAACAAAGCAAGAACCAAAAGAAAGAACAAGTTTAGAGTACATAGTGCACAGATAAGTTAAAAAAAAAGTCATCACATGTAAAAAAGTACTAAAAGACAAATAAAATAAACAAGAGAAAAACTCAACAGTAAGCAGGAGCTGCTGTAACAAGCTGCCACTCATGCGGCGCCATGTTGCCTCTACATCTCTACAGTACTTTAGTTTATTGAAAGCGTGATTTCTTTAGCACTAAAATAAACTAAAACTTTGTGGAAAGTTTGCGGAAAGTATAAGAGTGTAAAAGAATCACAAAAAAGCACACATTATACACATCATCCTAAACATTTTCAGTATGTGGGAGACTTATTTGATATGCTGAATCCCATAAAAAAAGGTCACACTAGATAAGACTGAGCAGTGTAAGTTAACAAAAAGACTGACAGGTGACCCAACTTGATATGGTGACATTTCTTGCTGACACAGAAAACATGGTCACACTTGACATTTTCCATTTTTTCTGTGACTGTGAGATGCATAAACTGTTTTTGAAGATATATTAATTCTAATTCCTTCAGGAAATACCAGCATATTTATATGCACATAGCATTTCAAACACCAACTCACATCCTGCTTAAGGCCATTTCAGGCCATTTCAGGATACAGGCTAAACCTAAAATTACACTTACAGAGCAAATGGTAAAGAAGAAGAAGAAGAAGTTAAAGAAGACTAGGTCAAAATCTACTATATGGCTGGACTGGATTCAGCTGTAACCTCATCAGTCAGTCAGTCAGTCTCTCAGTCATGGACTTTCACTTTTGTAGTGCTGGCCCAGCTGTTGTAGTCCAGCCAAAAATATTAGCAGGATTGTCAGTAGTTAAAGGTATTGCTGCAAAAATGCTTTTGGAATATAATAAATCATGTTTATTTGAATGATTTTAAGGCAATCTCTCCATTTAAAGTTTCCCTCCACACTAAAATGTGTTTTTCTTCTTGTTCCTACAGTTGAATGTTTGAGCTTCACTGTGCAGAATAATCTATGTTCAGAGTTTGTTTTGTGAAGTTTCTCAGTGAGAATCTGTTTTTAAGGAGCGGGCCTATGAGCATGATTTGTGATATCAAAAACTAGTTTGGAAACCAATTGTGGGACAATATTCAACTTACACAAGTGTGATGTGGAACCTTGAAGCCTCTGGTGCACAAACACTGAGAATGGACTTTTCACTAAAGTAGGAGACATCTCATATCCAGCAGTTAATTTGCATATTTATAGATTTTAATGAGGGAGAAGGAGCAGATATGATTTTAACATTGAAATTATACTTTTTTTTGTGGAAAAACAATATCAGACACAATATTTTTGCATGTCTTAATACATGTCTGGAGAGGATCTTTAATTGATTACTTTTTTCTTTTCCTTTATTTTGAACAGATTTTCTTTTTACAGCATGTTATTTTTTGTTCTAATTTTAATCATTTTGTCTACTTTCAACACTGTGCTCTTTGCTTAAATTTTTATGAGTTGCCAAAATATGTTAATTCACTATTTGTACCAATAGGGTTTTGTTCATTTGTTCATTTGTCAGTTTCATAATTAAAGGTTGTTTTGGACCTGAGGAAACTGTGCATCAGCCAACTGAGATATTTAAACTAAAATAATATACTAAATATATTAAAAATAATAAACTCAACACATATTCATGCACCAGCTTGTTAAACAGCAATTATTTGATTTTACAAGAGAAACATAAATTGCCACCCAACCTGAACAAGAATAAGAATAGGAATAAGACAAAAAACAAGTGGGCTTCATATAGTGTGATTTAGTGTTGGTGAAGATTACTATTATCTCACCTGTCGTCAAATCAACCTCGTATAATGAAGGTCATCTTTAGTGTGTATTGACTATTCAAAAAATCAGCACTTAACACACAATACAGTTGATCCAAAGTGCGTCACAGCACACAGAGAAGAAGACAAAAACAAAAGAAGGTAAAAAAAAAAAGATAACAATAACAACAATAATAATAACACTAGTTTTACCTCAATGTGTCTCCCTCCCACTGTTATTTTCTACCACATTCATGTTGATTTCCTGTCCTCACTTCATTCTCACTGCTTTTGTCTCCGTCCTCTGCGCCTCACCTCCTCCCTTTCCCTTTCTAGTATCCCCCCCCCCACACACACACACACTCTCCACTCCTTTCGCTCTAGACGTCACCCCTGTCATTCAGCAGTACAATGCCACACTTGTTTCAGTAATAGGATAGTCCATTATCTGACTGTGTCCGTTCAACAAGGTACTCCTGTCGTACATTTTCGTCTCCTTACCTTCACCTCACGCAGGAAGAGGGAGGGATGGAGGGATGACGAAGGAGGGAGGAACGAAGCCTTGAACAAGGACAGTTGGAAGCAGAGAGAGAGAGAGAGGAATAAGGAGAGAGGGGCATAAAGATAGGGTGGATGTGTGAAAATCACAGGGAGAGTGAGAGCTCCTCCATCTCTCCATCTTTCAGTCTGTTTCATCAGTTGATTGCCCCTATCAGACAGATTGAAGGAGGCTCCATCTCACTGTCTGACCGTCTCAATAACGCTGCTGCAACTTGATTAGCTTTTCATCACCAGCCATTGCTTTCCACTCAAATTTTTGTTTTTTTCTCCCCCCATTGTAGCTCTTATTTAAGCAGGTGAGTTACCAGAGATAATATTCTTATTTAAAGCGTCTGCTTGGGGGGGAAATTAGTTGTAGGAGAGAGGACGGTTACACCAAAACAGCTACACCAGAGGCCATTCAGTTTCAGTACACCTTTGATATCTATTAGGCATTTTTGTTTTCAGTGCTCCCCACTCATACACCCCCAACAAAAATATAGTCATAGCTGCTGAAGTATAATTCACATTATTATTTTATTATTACCCATGTGTCATTTTAAGAAAACATCTCCAGAATAATAAAACAAATATACAGTATATACTATAGAGCAAGGGTAATTAATTACAAGTCTTAGGGGTACACTTACCAAGCTTTCACTGCATCAAGGGTTCAGTTAGGGTTCATTACATAATAATTTGGTGTACATGAACAGTATTTCTTTATAATTGGAAGAAGTGATATCTGCGTTGTGTCACCAAGTCCTTAAACCTCGGGGTGCAAAGTGGGTATGTTTGGTGTCACAGTGGCATCTAACATTGTCACTCTTCACCAGGCTTGGACTGGCAATCTGGCTATTCTGGCAAATGCCAGATGGGCCGGCCCACCTAATGGGCCAGCAATGAGGGGAAAAAAGAATTGGAAAAAAAAAAAAATGACCTGCCTTCTGGCCCACTTGATATTGGAAAAGCTCATCTGATTGAGGGTTAGATGGTCCCAAAATTGTCAATAGGCAAGTGCAGGAAGTGGTATTGACCCTCATCCACCCCCCAACCAAGTGGATCCGTCCATCCATGTAGTGTCAGAGGTCAAGCAGGAAATAATCAAATGAAATCAACAAAGAAGGAGTGGAGTCCAAATCAAAAATACAAATGAAATGGATAAAGGTCTGAAAAAGCGAAAAAGTAGAGTGGAAAAGGTCAAAGAGAAAAAGAAAAAGATCTTGAGGCTGACACGGCAAAGCGTTTTAAGTTAACACATTTATTATTCAATAATAACGTTACTGATGCCAGTGCCATGCAAAATCCTGCTAGCTGAAGTGATAACATTAACAGTCGGCCGGTGCCAAATGAAGAGGAGGAAAAAAAGAGGAGAAGAGGAGGAAAGAGTCTGGACAGAAGAGAGAAGGCAAGAAGATGAGGCCGCCGCTAAGGACGAGCGAAAGGTGCATGACAACAACCTCCCAGCAGGTGATACTGCTAACTCATATAAGTAAGTGACAGTGTTAACAGCGGAGGTAGGCCAGAGGGGATTCATTATACTGAGCGCAGCTTTTCAACTTTAAAACTCATCAAGAATAGATTATGGAGCACTACATCACAAGAGCATATTGAAGTGTTCATGCTTATGGCTACAGAAAAAGTCATTCTTATGGCTTTGGACACTGATGGAATAATCGACAGGATGGCAGAGAAGAGCGCACTGATGAGACGTCTTCTCACCGCCTAAGGTAGGACATGCTATTCTATTTGCTGCTTATGGCCGCTGTGCTGTACTGTTTTTTAAAAATGATGTCAGCTGATTAGTCACTCTGGGTCCAGTCCAATAGGGTGCAGGCATGCTGCTTGTCACAGCATGACAATAGCAGTGAATCAACATTTAAATACTGTCGGTAGCATTAAATCCTGACTGTTAAGCCTTATGTGTGAATTGCATCAGATCAACTGCACACACAATGTGGGATGGTTGACTATGAATAGAGTGCTGTTAATTAATGTCCAGTTTCACATTTTCACATTTCCAGATCATCATTAGGCTAGGCCTATAGGAAAGCTTTTGTCCAGTGTAAGAATAAAGTTTTGTCTATTTTGTTTCATGATGACAGCATTGCATTTTGACTACATTCATGTCATATGATTATGTCATGTTTCTTTTATTTGTGAAGTTATGGATTAAATACGCCAAGAGTTGGGTTGCCCATATCAATCATCAAATGAATAAAATCCTAAATGTGCCTCTTGGGTTGCCGACTTTTCCTCTAGGCTATTTCTTGGCTATTTATTTAATACATTATTTTATTACACCCTTTAAGTACACCTGTTAGGGTGCTAACTTGGCATCTATTGCTTAGCCTATATGTTATAAATAGCCTGATTTTGCTTTTTGCAACTCATAAGCACATATGTTGGGGAATAATAGGGCTGGTCCAGATGAAAACTGCCAGGGCCGAATTTTCTTCCCAGTATGACCCTGCTCTTCACTATGGTCACTGTTTCATTGCAAATCAAGCACATATGTCTTGTGCTTTTCTTGTGTTTTCACTGTCAACCTTTCTTTTTTGTATGGCGTAGTTCTGAACAAGACACTTTTTCAACCATCTGACAACATCCCTGCTAACTGTGGTGACTAGAGGGCAGTTGAATGTTGACAGCTAAAGTGACATAATAGCGATGTGTCACTCAAAAGCAGTCAGTGTTTAGTTGCAGGTAAATTTTGGTTCTGGTGCTGTAAAGTAGAGTCCGCCTTATTCTTTCTTAACAAACGGCACATTATAGAGGAAGAGCTAAGAAAATGTTAAATATGAAGCAACAAAAGTGATTTAACTATGTTTAAATTATGGTTTAGACATGCTCTAGACTGACTTAATGATGCAAATCTTAATGAAAAACAGTTGCTACAACATGTGTTTAAGAGAATCAACTGTATGAGGAGGCCAAGTCCTTTCTCTTTATCCATGGGAATGTTTTGTATGAAATTACTTCGTGCCAGGAGGTTAGCCGGTCAGCTATGCAGGCACGTTAGCTAAGTAGCCAAAAATTTTGAAGGCTGTCAACTTATCTGTCTTTTATTGGATGTTAAAACTATGCTCTCACAAGTACATATTTTGTGTTCATTTTTGGGGGGGGAACAAGTCAGTCACCCTTTGACCCAGACAGTCAGTGAGCTAGCCAGACAAAGATTTGGCCAGTCAGCCCAGCAAGTTATCCTTACCTATGAATCTCATGATGTAGTTCAAATTCTCAATTACATGCCAATATATTTTGAGTTCACATCTGCCATCCATTAGTTACCAACACAGTCATGCAACAAGCCAGCCAAACAGCTAGTCAGCTAGCTCCTGTATAGGGAAGCTTAGCAATGAGTCTCTGGGTCTTGGATGTTTTTCTCCTTCGTAATCAAATTTATATCTCCCATTTAGATCTTCTAGCCAATTAGGGAAACAAGCTAGCATGCCGGTCTCAACATCATAAAATGTATCTCCTTATATCTTAGACTTAAAAATGTCATTTCCACAGTAATGAGTTCTTAATTTCAGTCAGTCAGTGATTCATCCTGTCAGCCAATCAGCCAACCTGTGTGCAGCCATCAAACTGATCTGCAATATTGAACGTTGAAATATTCCTGGCTTTACATGTTAAAACTTTATTTGCAGTCTAATATATTAGAAATTCAATGGCTGGATAAATCAGTGCCACTGAATTCCATATTAATAATAACCACATCACACAGAGATCCCAGAGTGACTTATGATTTTATAGATGGATTATGCTGCAGTTTATTGCTGTAAGTGAGCCGGTGGTGTGTGTGTATGTGTGTGTGTGTGTGAGAGAGAGAGAGAGATGAGAGAGCGGCATGTCCAAACATCTTTGCAGTCAAATATCTACACACACTCACATACACAGAGATTTATTGTTGATGGGAGCTTTACAATAGGCATCCATTTCCAGCAACAGGCATTAGAATGACACTAGATATATTGGACTTCAATAAAAGAGAGAGAGAGAGCCGGACTGAGAAAGGAGGAGGAATGGAAAGAGAGAGTGTGTAAGAGACAACAAAGGAGAGAAATGAATGTAGAAAGAGTATTTTCCTACTTTTAAGTGGAGCTGCTACTTGACCCTACAGGCATCCAGGAACTATTCATCATTCAGTGTACTGTATACTGTACCTTCAAACTGCATGCAGACACACAAAAAAAATGCTTGAGTGAGTTTGTTTGACTTTGGGCAAGCAGGAAAATACTATAGTTCTCCATTTTAAATCACAGAAAACATTTACAGAATTCTAAGCTTTAATGGTATTATAAAAGATAGTCCGGTTTATTACATCTTATTTTTTGTGGTTTTTCATCTCATTTCCATCTCTGTTATAACCAAATAATTCTGGAGATCTGAGCACAAAGTCTGACAGGGCAGAAAAACACAAGTCATACTGTTGTAAGTCAAAAGTTAATCCAAATTGATGAAATCGCTGTATACGGAAGAGTAAAAGTGAAAGTGACTGCACCAAAGTAAAGTACTGTAACGTTCGACTTTGTTTTCTCTTTCACATAAGTTTGTTTAAAACTTCCTGAAGGACCATCTGACTGCTCGTGTTTATTGCCACATCAACTGCTTTTTGGCAATGTCACCATGTTCCCACATCTCAGCAATTATTTTTGAGTACAGTGTTGTAAATACTGAGGGGAAATAAGACCGAGACTGTAGCTAAATAGAATTATCCTTTAACGTCAGATCATTTCTTTTAACACAAAGTTGAATAATTTACTTGAGGAACACAACTAGTTACTTTTCATGTGTTGTTTTGACAGATCATTTAATCCTGTTTTCATATGACACTAATGACACAAGTGACCTTTCTTGGCCTAACTGGCAGATGCAGTTAGCCTCGGTCACAGTATTGAATTGTATCGATGGTGTTTCCAGTAAATGTTGCGATCAGTGTCCGACATGTGTGCGGGTCAATAGGTCACACGTTGATAAATGGATTGATATTAGTGCTGAGTTAATGCATCACACAAAAAAAAATGAGTGGATGCAGTTTCAAGGCACCATGGAGATATTTTTAAGCATCAAAATATCTTTGTAAAATGAAACAGGAAGAGCTGTACCCTTCCCTAGCGTCACTCCGCATTTGTCCATTTTCTCTGTGGCTTCACTACAGAAAATAGAAAGGTTTGAAGTTTTTTTTTTTTTTTCTTTAGCCTTTGACTCCTTTCACCATCTGCCATTGCCAGACTCAAACTTTGTGTGCACAGAACAGACCGGCAGATCTGCAGCCAAATTCAGTGTAGTGATAAAAACATGTAAAATACAGTGTAGTTGCCAAACTGATCATAAGTCTAATTTGTTTAGAGTGATTACAGCGATATTTAAAAAAAGAATGTTGATGGTGAAATAATTTCTGTATCACTCACATGAACCTTTTTTTAGGCAGTAAAGGAATATTTTGTCACTAATAAAAAGGGAGGGACAAGTTTAATGTGTATCCCACACACAGATTATTGACTGCAGTTCAAATTTGGCAGAAAACTGACGTATAGCTCCTTTAAGCATTTACAACAGAGACAAAAAAAGGAGACTGAACATGATTCATGTTGCTCATGCTGCCAGCTTTCTCTGCCAACCCCTCCAATACAAGTTGAGTCTTCTTACACTGCTGGTGTGAAGCTGACACTCCATATGTGTGTTTGCATGTGTGTGTGTGTGTGTGTGTGTGTGTATGTGTGTGTGTGTGTGTAGGCTCTATGCATCATAAGCTGTTGTGTGGGGATGACAGTTTGAGAGCTTAGCAAGAGGAGGAGCAGAGGAAAGAAGAAAGAAGAGAGGGAGAGAGAAAACTGGAGAGAGGAGCCTTAGGACACACAAGGAGCAACATCTTTCCTTCCTTTATTTGCTTCTTTCCTTTCCTCGGTCTCCCACACTCACACTCACACTTAGTGAGTCAAACCCACCAGACAGTCTCCAGAGGAGATAAGGCTGAAAGACAGACAGGGGTCACACTGTATTAGCTAGCCACAGGGAAGGGAGTGTGTGCTGTGTGTATGTGTGTGTGTGTGTGTGTGTAAAGAGTGGGATAGAATAGAATAGAAAAACATAGCAGTAGTTAGAGGCAGTTACATAGAGACGAGTCCTCATACTTGAACAACAACTGTTCCAAAACTGACTTTCATTAGCATTAGACACCGCTATAGTTAAAGATGCCCTCCAGACATGTTTTATAATGTATATAAAATACTCTACTTTGAATGATAATTTGTGTCTAATATGGTTTTTCCACAAAAAAAGTTCAATTATCTTGTTAAAGTCCTTAAAATGACATCTCCTCCTTCTCCCTCATTAAAAAATCCAGAATCTATAAATATGCAAATATCATTCATTTCAAGTTTAACTGCATGACACAAGATGTCTCCTACTTTAGTGGAGAAGTCCATTATCAGTGTATGTGCACTGGAGGCCACATCATAAGTTGAATACTGGACCACAGTTGGCTCCAAAGTAGTTAGACTAGTAAGACAGAGAGCATGCTGACCCCCAAGTGTGAAAGTAACAGGGTGTGTATCTAAAGCCTGATATCTCATTCCTCTGTGCCGTAAACCTCTGTTGTTGTCCAAAAACTATTAAAAACATGTCAGTGAGCCACACTGTTACACTGGATTACATGTTCCTTCCCCACAAAAAGTTTGGGCACGTAATACAAAAACCAGCGTTCACATTTTCAGTCTCTAGAGAGTAGTTCTTTGTAAGGCAGAATGGAGGTTTAACGGGATGTCTCTCTTCTCCTCCTCTCTTATTCTTTCACACAATTGCAAACATGAAAAAAGTTTTGCTGTGCATGTGTGTAGACAAAATCAGAAACAAGTTAAACGAATTATCAAAATGTAATTATAAGTAAATTGCCAATTAATGCAGGCATTTATATACATTAATCTTCAGATTCATCCAGATAGACGGCAGCAGATTGTCTACAGCAGCTGTGACGGAGCTGGATCCTGTGTACATTAGCCATTATACTTATGTGACATATTATTGAGCTCTTTCATCATTAAGGTGGAAAAAATATTGGGATAATTAATATTTTTTCAACCTGCACCACATACAACACACAAATAAATATGTTGTTAAAAAATATATATGAAAAAAATGATAAAAAAATGATAGTGCCATCATATTCAAGACTTTGGGGGATGTCATAAAGTAGTAAATCCAATCAAAGTAATTCTTAGTCACTTTTATAATCAGATGATTAAATATCAGCATCTTTACAGTTACAATAGGTCTTAATTCAGAGTCCAGAGTGGATAATTAAGGAATCAGTAATCCACTGGGACAGAAGAATATATTAAGGTCTCTGTTGGATTGAAAATAAAATAAAAATTCCTCGAAGTCATAATGCAGTCAGTGAAGAAGAATATGGACAGTAGAGTGAAAGTGGTCATTTTTGGCATTATCTTATTTCTCAGGAGGACTTTGTGCTTTTGAGTTCAATTTTAACAAGACTTTGAGTCTTTCCGGCAGGTTTTCAGTGTCAGTGGGGTAGTGTGACACTGGGAATTCTAGTATATTATAAAAAGAGACAGAAAGAAGGAAGGACAGAAAAATATGAGTCACTTTTACAGTCATGAGGATTTTAAAGGACAACGCTTAATATTATCCATCAACAAAAAATTAATTTGTGGTTTTAAGTGAAATGTCTTTTTGGCACATACATTCATGTCCCCCTCAGGATGTTTTGTAATTAATTGGTGATCCCTCAGCTTCTCATCTAATGCCATCGTCTAGTCTAAACTTTTATTTGTCCAATATGTCAGTTTATGACAAAATATGGTACCTGCGAAACAAGCGATATTGGCATCAGCCTCGGCTGTACTTTGTGTTTAGTGCTAATTAGCAAATGTTGCTATGCTGACATGCTAAACTAAGATCGTGAACATGGGAAACATTATAACTGCTTCGGATTAGCATGTTAGCATTGTCATTGTGAGATTGTTAGTACACTCAAAACGACATTACCATTAGTAGCATGATGATACTAATATTAACTTAATATTAACTCCATCGTTGTGTTTAAGTACAGCCTCACAGAGACTCATCGTTTTTTTGCGAAAGTCACCGAAAACTATAAAACAATTGGATGAGTGAGAAAAAATTGCAGCTTGACTGTTTTTTTTATGCGATATGTATCCAATGTAATGATATAATGATGTGAGTCACCACCCTGCTGTGAGAAGGTCAGCTACCTGCTGTTGCAGAGCTCAATTGCTCAGCAGTCTCATCCTCATCACACACACTTAATATTTGATTTTGACACTAAAATTGTGGCCACTGAAATTTCAGCGCAAGTTATGTAACCAAAGCATGTTTTAAAGAGAAAATAAAGTCCAGCTTTCTAGTTTGCTTACTGTCTTCCCCTCCTTTTAATCAATCTTCTATCCCTTGTTTTAACTACGCACAAAACGGTCTCTTTATGTCAGGTGTGGAGTTATGCAGAGAGATCTCACCTGAACCTTCTTTTTGTCTTGCTATATACAAGACACACTACTTCCTGGCACCGATTGTTGTTATCTAGTACCTCTGAGCTCAATTTCCTTAGATAATTTAAGCATTTAAAACTGAAACAAACACACTGCTTTTTGTAATGTGCTACCCTGTGCCATTAACCCGGTGTGTGACAATCACAGTTAATGGGATTGGGAGATATCTTACAAAGAAACCTCTTCTAGTGAGCCTTTGGCTTCAATTACTTCATCTCTCATCCATGATGCTTCTTTAGTTTTCTATAATCCAAGACATTTTAACCTCGTCTAGGTTGTTCACATGAATTTAACACCAAATTCAGCTGCCTTTGACTTATTACTTCTAGATATCCTCCTGAATATTTGTTGGTGACTTTTTTTTGCCTGTTAGGTGCTGTAATGCTATTAGGTGCTGTAATGTCATTGTGCACTTACCCAATCTGGGGCATCGTCTGTTCTTCATATTTGGGGTTAAAGGTGTTATATGTAAGAAAAGCCCCTGCCCGTCCTGACTTGTAATACCACTTTGTACCTTAGGAGGCGATAGTGAGTCACTGTAGCATCCAGTCAACCATGATACTGTCAGTTGTGTGTTTGTGTATGTTTATGTGTGTGTGTGTGTGTTTACGTTGCTTGACTGATGACCATCATCCGTCTTGCCAGTCAGAATCACAGCAAGCTTTCACACACACATGCTCGTTGTCTTATGTACAAGGACATGGGTAACTGTATACTCATGTACGGTCAAGCTCTACCTATCTGACACAGGCACATGCAAACACACACACAGACACACACACACACACACCAATTTAAGGATCCATTATTCATGTGTGTGTTTGTAATAGCCATGCTATTACAGGGTTCAGTACTGGACAGATCAGTAGACGTGTGATTGATGTATGTGTCTCTGTGTCCTTTTGTTTGTGTGTTGGTGTGTACATATAGGTTGGTATGTGTATGTGTGTTGTTATTGACAGACATGAGATATCTCAAGGTTAAATTGTTTTCAATTTCTGATGTAAACAGGAAAATTACTTTCATGATTGGTGGGGAAGGAGCGAATGTTGAGGTCCAGCGGTGATCCAATACGATACAATGACGTTATCACTGTATTTGTATTCATAAAGCATTTTATTTTGTTGTTGACTATCTCAGTATTGCTCCAGGTACTGGTGAGATGATGAAATATGATCCACAAAGGCCAGTCTGAGTAACAGATCCAGGGGTTTGGAGGTTTAAACACTGCAAACTCTGAGGCAAGAATTTACAAGGCTGGATAATCATCACGGAGACGATAATTTTATCCTTGAAGAATTACCCCATTCACATTACCTATCAAGAATGTTTGTATGTGTTTTATTGGCCGATGCAGTGCCTTGCCAGATGACTCTGCATTGTTTTGGGACAAAGGTTGAGCCATGCTCAAGTGTTTCGCTGGATGACCCTGCATTCTCTCTTGCTGAAGCCTTCTGGTTCAGCACAAGGACCTTATTGAAATTATAAACCAATAACCAGTCAAATTTATAGCCCAAACTCCCGAAATTAGATCCATTGTAAAGACATGCAATTTTCTTTTAAGCTATAAAGTTTAACTGTATAGTCTGCTACAATACACCATTCAAGTGCAGCTGTTGGCATATTTTGACTAGATGTCTGTGAAAGAGCGGAGACATCCACTCAACTGTGATGGAAATCCATAAAACAGTGATACAGTTTGACTTTTTGTGAACTTTAGGATGGCAGGTTGAAACTTTTTGCAAGTTATGCAAAAAAAAGAAAGAAAATTTCAGCATCTAACTACTGCAGTTCAAGTTACAAACCCACATCACAATTTTTCTATTATATTTTTGCAATGATATACAGTAAATGAATGACTTGTCGGTTGTAAAAAGTCATTTTGTTTACAGCACATATAAACGTTTTCTGATCTGATGCCTCTATAGACAAGAATCTTCATAATTACTACAGCTTTGGGTTTTCTCACTTCAACATAAACATACTGTATGTCATTCTGGGGCTTTTCCTGAAATGACTGATTCTGTTTTTTTTTTTTCTTCAGAGGACCATCTCCTAATTTCACTTAAGCTGATGAAAGTTTTTCACTGTTGTTGAGATGACACGGTTTCTTTGGTATTTGTTTGTTTGCTTATGATGAAGACATCAGAAGCGTCTGATAGATTCCTAATATGAGATGAGTTGTAAGCTTGTAATTCATTCATGTGTTGGCAGTGATTGTTTCACTTATCTTTTTCCCTTGGAGCATTTGGGGAAAATTGGAGGGCAGACGAAACAAGTGAGCCCAGGATCCATGACCAGTCCACTGCTTTGCCAACATTAGAAGATACTTGTTTAACCTGCCTTATTTTTAGGCCTGTCAAGCTATTTGTATATGCAACCTTTTGTGCCTTTATTATGTCTTTACATATGCTCGTTATATTTTGTTATTATATTTTATGTCTTTTTATATATATTTATTTACAGTTTTTCGTAATGGAGCCTCCCAGCCAAAGTATTTCACACAATTGTACTTGTATAACAGGAAAATAAACATCTTCAATTTTGAAATTTTAATATATTTATTTCTAAATATTTTGTCAAATGTAAAGTTCTGTTTTTAAATGGTCTTCTAAAAATTGTTTACTAGGCAGCTCCCAGCCATAAAATGTGAATAGAGCGGAGTTTTAAAATGGTGCAAACCAAAAAAACACGTCTAAAGGTTGTGTGTATGCTCACGTGGTCTATCGTAGTGTATGATAGACCACGTGAACAGTGTGCAATGAAATGAAATTTTGCTCCCCAAGCAAGAGCTATGTAAACGCTCCACTCTGCTGCACTCCTCTCCTTTTTTTTTCCTACAGAAAGTGTGTTCCTGTTAGAGGGGGGAAATGTTCAGTGGCTGCTCACAGCTGATTGCAATGATTGCTGTATAATTTTAATTGGGCCTGTAAACATTTCAGCATGACTGCAAATTCAGGTTAAATGTAGGAGTAACCAATGAACTGAACATTTTCCTTTAGCTAATCTACAAGAGAAAAGAAATACCCAGTGTGTGATTTTAATATGTATATTTTTTTCTTTGATGGTTTCAGCCACAGTACTTACAGTACATGTTGATTATAGATGGAAATGACCAAATTGGCCAAAAATGCAAAACATTGTAGCTCTTGTTATTAGACAATGCAGGAGATAATTAAATCTTTCATTCTGGACTGGGACTTCAAACTGTCAACCGCATGTATTCATGAGCATTACAAAAAACTGGCCAAGTATCATTTACAAAATATGATGCTCTACTGGATTAAATCAGGTGGATGCAGACACTGATATTTGCATCAGAAGTTTTTAGTAGCACTGTGACTCCCAATGTTAAATTAGTGTGGCTTCACTTCACACTCTGATCCTCCCTTGGGTGCAGGGTAATTAGGATGAAGTATGGCTGCAGCCATTTAAATTTGTAACTTCAAAGACACAATATTGATGTAATAGCACCAATCTGTGCAGCCTACTGATTATAGACAAATATTGGGATACAAATTGGACATAATGAATTCCTACAAGTGTGTCCACCAAGTGAACATCCTGCATCTCGATCAGTTATGCTTGAACTATAATTGCCCCCATCTAATATACAGTACCAGTCAAAAGTTTGGACACAACTTCCCATTCACTTCAATGAGATCAATCAATGAATGGGTATCATATCATACTGCCTGTGTGTGTCTGATACATTTAAATGATCTGCTTCAGACAGTAAGATAATTGTGGTGTTATTTCAAGCCTGAGTCCTGGGACAACAAGCTGAAGTGGTTTCTTTTAAAACATTAACTACTGTGACATAAAGCTTTTGTTTGTCTTCTTGAAGTGCATCTACTCTGACAGAGAGTCTAAGTTGGCCTTGTTAAAGTATAAGTATTGTGACGCTGAGCCGAAGATGTCTTTTTCAAGCTTAATATTTGTGACAGAGAACAAATTGTGGTCATTTTAAAGGCTAAGTATGACAGTGAGCTTAAGTTGTTTTTTTTTTAAAGCGCAGCTATTACAACAGTGACTTTATGATGTTCTTTTATGAGATATAGTTTTTTCTGACAGTGTGCTAAAGTTTGTCCTTATAAAGTACATATTTTGGGAAAGTAAGCAAAAGTTTGTAGTTTTGATACATAAATTTAGTTTGTGTTGAAATGTTGTGAAAGCAAAAAAAGAGGCAACATCAGTCTTTAATATTAGGGATTTGAGTTGGAAAGAGTTTGTTTCATCTTTTTATAAGTGCAATGGAAATATGACTTTTTCTCCCACAGTGCAGTATGTCTATAAAAAGTCTCTTTACATTGAGACTAACGTCAGATGGGAGTATTTAACAGGCAATTGCTGGAGTAACGTAATCATTATCAAACATCTCTGTATTTATAGTTCTGTCCAAATCTGCCAGTTTTACAGTCGACATTGTCCTTAAATTGAATCCCATCCAAGATAATCATAGTTACCAAACTGCAGGAACTCAAAAATGATTTATAATTTGTTTTTGGGACACTACAGGGACTATGGTAATTATTACTTTGATTTACAAAAGTGCTGCAAGCATTCAGACACAAACCCCCCCCCCCCCCAAAAAACGATGGTTCCTAGGAAAGAATCTGCATTTGCTCACGCTGAATAAAGCACATCACAGGAAGCTTTTCCAGAACAGCACATCAATCTCCACAGTCAAATTCACACTGAGCAAAAATTTTCATTTTGAAATTATCAATCAAATTACACAATGGCTTTGTTTATCTTTCAAAGGGCTGAAACATGAAACATGAACATGAAAGACCTTGGCTAATTTCAATATAAGCAATAAAAGAATGAATTAATGAACCAAACTGGGATTTAGAAAGTTGTCATGTGAGTTTTGTGGTGTTGATCCATTGTTCCTCGCCGAATCTCTTCTCCCGGTCTGTTCTCCCTCGAGAAATCACCTGACCAGGTTTGTGTTTTAGCAGGCAGAACCGCCGCTCTCATGGGATTGGCTCAATCTGTAAATGCCAGCTGCCTTACCAACAATAATCAAGGGATAGGTGGGACTTCAGGCATAATTACAGCATGATTGGCTTTTGAAAGTCATTAAAATGTTCATGTGCGTCCATCGTTTTCTCTCAGGAAAAACAAAAACAAACCGAAAAAAGAAAGAAGACACAGCTGTGATTTCCTAAGGGATGGGTGTACTATGCCATCACATTTGGAAACATATATATATATATATATATATATATATATCATTGCAGAGCATTGTTAGATTATTTGTTGGCAGCAGGTGATGTGTTGTACATTAGGTCTTCACTTCTTTTCAAAGACAATTTTTCTAAGAGACTTAAAGACCTTGTGGGAGCCTTATCATTATTACAGAATTAGAATTACCATTTCCTAATCACTGTCCAACCCATATCGACTTTTGTTGTTGTCAATTCAACCAATACATACAGAGTGTGGCTGAAAAAATATGAATTTTAAGTGTCTGTACTAAAGACAGGGCAGTTTTAGTCTTCCTTTAATTGCTGTTATACAGTTCATGTACTGTGGAAATAAAAACTGGTGGGAATTTAATTTGCTCTACAACATCCCATAACGGTTTTATTTGGTTTAGATCTGGTGGTTGTCGAGGCCATGGAAGGCATTTGACATCATCCTGGTATGCATAGATTGCAGGGTGTTAGGGAGCATCTTGGAATCATCATCTTATAAAATGCAGACATCATGGCATCGTATTCCTCAGGCATTATACAACTAAGCAGAGCAATTATGGGCTCTATCAACCATCATTGGCAACAGATACTGTGGTTTGAATTAAGTGCGATGGTATTTTTTTGTCAAGAGTCCACCATTTTCCGACTTGCAACCTCTTCTACTATATGCGTGCACTTTGTGTCCACGTTGTATATTGTCATAAAATCAAAGGCTATTATCATTGTTACATGCAAGGTTTTTACACTTGTTTTGATGCCTCTTCAAGTCAGATTATATTGATAATTATTTTGCTTGCAGTAGAAAACTACACCTTGCATGAGGTTTTAATTTATGTCCCTGAATTGATAATGATGGACCTCCATCTCCCAGACAATATCCTAGTAGTACTGCTCTAAAGAGAAGAAGACCCTGTCTGTATCAGATATAATATTTAATAATTTGCAAATGAACGTCGCTTGCTTTCATTACCAGTTGCTGTAATTACTGGGGTTTTTACTACACAACTTTGTTTTTGGGTGAAAAGTAAAGTAATGATTAAATCCCACATCAGTGGCTATAGTACACAAGAAAAACAAGACTTAAGAAAAAAAAAAAAAAAACTTTAAGGAATGCGCAGCACAACAATGGCTGGCTTCTCCAGGGCAAAGACCAAGTGTTGTAAGCAAGTAACTGTTTGTTATTGAAATCATTGAAATATCTCAGCAATCAAAGCCTGATCCTACTCTCTGTAATAACCAGGTTTATTTATTTTTTTCAAAATCAGACAATAAGTAGCAAATAATATTTCTCTCTTAAAGAATAAGGCCATTTTCAATATTTTTTATGTCAACAAATCTCATGGTCAGAGCCAAATCAAGACATCATTGAGCTACTTAGAGTATTGTGTGTTTATCCAAAGCCAGATAAGCCTTATTCCTCTGTGCCGTAGACCTCTGTTGTTGTCCAAAAACTATTAAAAACACATGAATAAGCCAATAGCGCTGCACTGGGTGACATGTTCCTTCACCCAGAAGATAACAGTTACAGTGGTTTGTTTAAAAATGGCTCCAAAGACTAATAAAAGCGATAACATTTTCAGTCTCCGGAGAGTAGTTCCTTGTACGGCAGGCGCTACTAAGCATGCAGGGGAATGCAGTTGTTTACAGAACTTCGCTAGCTTGTTCTGCAACATAATACAACCTCTTGACCTTGTATTGAAGTTCTTTGAGAATTTCACAATGTAGAACAAAGTCAACAGGTTTTGATATGCAGCACAACAAGCTAGCAAAGCTCTGTAAATGGAACTGCCCTCCCATGTATGTGCAGTGGTCTCTGCTGTAGGAAGGAACCATATCAACCTGTGCAGGGGTGTGGCTCATTAATGGGTTTTTGGAAAACAATGGAGGTCTACCACACATAGGAATACCTTGGATGCACACACAAGGCTTGTAAGTTGGATGAGTTCATTGTTGGTTTGGCTCTGCACATGAAAATTGTCAACAATAAGAAAAATATAGAAAATTACCAGATATATCCTTTCAGTTGATTGCTTGTCAGACTTCTCTTGACCCTTTTAATGTATTAACTTTTGTACTATCGAACCTCAATTACAAAATGCATGTTCCTGGTCTGTAATTTCTTTACAGCATGCAGCATCGTCACATATCCATTACAATCAGACCCTTTCTTATGCACCTGCTTTCAGTGCCTCGTTGTCAGACCTTACAATTAAATACCATTAGATTTCTAGCACCAGCGACTTCAAGATCAGAGGAAATCCTGTCTGAGATGAATGGTTGCAGGCTTGAGAAAGAAACCGGAAATTCTTTGTTTAATGTTTTAGTTGAAAGCCAACCATCAAAACACACGAGAAAAAAAAAAGAAAAAAGAAATATAATGCAAGTTTGTCTAAAAGGCATTTTTGCAGAACAAAGAAGGCAAACAAGCCTTGAAGTAACTGCATGGTAAACAATTTAAATGCACCTTTTCTAAATGTGTTTGAGTGTATGATTACATGTATTTGAATCCAACACCTCTGTACCGTCTCTCTGCTGCTGTTAGACTGAAAACATACCTACTCATTGAAAAACAGTAGAACAAAAAACATTATTTTCTGTAATCAACAGAATATCAACAGAGTGGTAAAAGTTTTATCCACGTAGTGTTTAAACATTTAGTGTTGCACACCCACATTAGCATGTTTGTGTGTACGGCATCATCACCGATGTGTGAGTTTGAGGCTGGGTGTTAATTACTAGTCCGTCTCACTAATAGACTCAAAGCATTAATGCAATCAGCCTCAAAACCAATTAATTCAACATCTGCTCTGATCAAATTTGCCTCTGCCATGTTTTGATGATGTATTCACACACAATTATTCCCTTAATCCGATGAGAACAATTAGTCTTCTTGCCATGGTGATGCCGTCTAATTATCAAATATCACTGATCCGCATCAGAGTAGTCAAAACTATTTTTTTACTGCTGTCTTTCAGTGTTTTTCTTCAACATGCCACTCTGTCTACTTATAACAATGGAGCTTGTTTTCTCGGTGTTGTCTTTGTGTTGACATTCTTTCTTTAATCAGTATTTAATATTTTATAGGAGTGAAATATGCATTTGAGAGTATGTTCTCTTTCCCTCTTTTGCTCCCGCCTTTGCATTACATGTCAATGGATGACAAATAACCATCTAATCGGCTATTAAAATGTTTCCCTTTCTTCCTTCCGTCCTTGATTTATTTCATCTTCCATTTTTTCCCTTTCTTATTTTCTCTCTTCCTTATGTCTGACTCCTCATCCCTCTCTCTTCCCCCTTTTTCTTTTATGTTTTTTCCTTTCTTTCTCCTCCCTTCATATTTCTGCACTCTGCCCTTCCTTTTTTTCTCTTCATTGCGTCTGCCTAATCTATGTTTAAACTCCCAACACCTTGTCATTGACTATATGCACAGTATAGCTATATATGCAAATGTGCCCACCTATAAATAAAACCAAACACTGCGGAGTTGACCTTGTCTCATCTGCGTGTATAGATGGGACACCTCCATCTACACCATAAATCACTGTTATTCACCAGGTTAGACACTTTAAGCCTCAAACGCACACTGAGTGACACACACATACCCATCATCGTGGTACTATGATGTGTATATGTGGTGACAGTATGTCACCTATAGTGCCATAAGTCAGTGTAGGTGTAGCACAGGCTGATTTAGGGAGCTAGTCTAAATGCTAAGCCACAACACTCACTCACAGGCCTTGACAGCTGCTGTATAGGCACAATGGAGAAACTCGCATTAATCAAAGGCCAATCAAAACTAATCTAAACTCTACAAACATCAGGAACTGTAAAAGTGTCATTTGGTTTTCATTAAAGCATTAATGGGATACAGTCCTTCTTTGGGTTCATTGTCATCCTCTTTTTTCCCAGTATTGTTTATGTGTTATTGTACATTTTACAGGGAAATCAAATAGTAGTTTAATCTAAAATTTAGGAAAATTATGTATCTCACTACTGCAGAATTCTACTGATTGGCTTCTTGACTACAGGTCAAACCAGGGTGGCATTAAAACAATCCATAGTCTTTGTTGCTAAGGTTGTTTGTAAGGTTGCTCCATGGGTTGTTCACATTGCCCACTCTCATGTTGTGGATTAGAATCAGGCTTGAACATGTATGGATGTATTTGAGAAGGTGACATTTCAAGTATGAACCAAGTGAAAGAAGTGAAGTCCTACTACTGCTATTTGTTTAGGTAGTCTGGAGCTACCGGAAGTATGCCGAGGGACAGTTTCCTGAAACTGATCAATCAGAACAGAGTGGGCTCATTGGGAGGGAGGCCTTAAAGAGACAGGAGCTAAAACAGCCTGTTTCAGAAAGAGGCTGAACTGAGGGGCTGCATAAAGGGTCAGTATAAAATAAATAAGGTGTGTTCTGAACTGTAAATCATGCAAAGATATTCCAGTAGAGCCCCAGAACATGAATATAGATCTGGAAATCAAATCAAATATCATAATGGACTAAAAAGCTAGCCAATAAATCAAATACCTCAGTCAAATACATATTTAAGTATTTCATCACAATGATGCAACAATCCTGTAAATCAAGTTTTTCCTCAAGGTCATCAATGTGCACCATTGCCCAAAATGGTCTTTTACAACCAGAGATATTAAAGGTATAGCTAATTTAACTAAAAACAGAATAGTGAAATCTCTGATTGTCTCATGGGATGTGTCATCATATCACCCAAACCCAGTTGAGAGTATGTCAGGTAAAGGTGCTTCAAGCTATAGATTGAGTTGTTGTTGCAATGGATAGATATACTATAATATGTTCCTGCTGAACAAAAAGTTTGTCCACCTGGTGTTCATACAGGGGTGATCAGAAATAACAGTTGACCCAGTTTCAACAGAAATTGAAGACAAAAAGCCTCACAGAGGTAACATGTATTGCAGGACCGATGCATGAATCACGTTCTACTGTTAGGTATTACTGTTATTTTGTCCACCCCCCATGTTTGCTACTCCTCAACCCAGAAGGCAACTGCACCATCCGCAGGGAGACGGCTTGTTTACCCTCACCTTGTTTTCTCTCTCTTTCGAATACTGTAGTGCAGGTAAACACACTCCCAGTCACACACAAAGAGTTACAAACAGGGATTGTGTTTGATGAGTCATCCTCAGGTTCACATTGTAACACGATTCATTTCTGGGGAGAAGAAACACTGTAGATAAATAAGAGTGGAGGGGCTAGACGGAGACAGGGGGGGATGGGAGAGGACTGAGAAAAACCAATTTGGGCAATGTCAACCATTTTATATGCAGTTAACATGAACCAGCTAATTACAGATTTGCATTTCCATCTAAACAGATTGATTGCAGCAACAGATGAGAGACAGCTGCAGACGGGAGTGAAAGAGAGACAAATGAAAATACAGATGAGAAGCAGATTGAGAACCTGAGTGAAAGACAGGAGAGAGTAAACGAGCAGGGAGGTAGTTACAGTTGTCTGTGTCATGATGTGAATGATAATGAAGCGTGGACAGTTATCGTCATACGACTGCTACACCAGATTTATTTAAGGCTGTTACAATATCTTAGTGTATGTTTCCTCTGAGGATCTTGAGGCATTGAAAGAAAAGTCCCAAAATTCAGTTTGGGGATGTTTCCTGACTTGCTACCAGTTGTATGAAGGACAAAACTTAATGCTGGAGGAATTAAACAGAATGCATGATAATGTAACATGAAACATAAAATGATCTCTGAATGTTATTTTGACAGGAGGATGAAGTTACTATGGCGATGTTTCTTCTTCTTAACAACCGATATCCTCTCTCCAAACCTTCTCAGCGGGTGTTTTGTTCTGTGGTAAAGTGTAATGTTTTCTTTAGTCTAAAACATAGTACAGATATCATCAGTTATATGTTTGTGGCTGCATTTTATGTTAATTTACCCACTTAGAAGCCACATGGCACAAGCAGCATGTTTATGGAACAGACATTTTCGTGACAGCAGGAACACAATACACAATTCAAAGCTTGAATATGTATTTTCACAATTTTGGAGAGTTTGCACTGGTGTGTGAAAATAAGTCAGGGCGTCATGGTCATTATCGTGTTGCGTTCAGGCTTTTAGATTTTAAATCAGATCGTGACCGAGTGTCAGACGAGTCAAAGCCACTTAAAAATGTCCTCTAACCACAGTAGTTGGGGTCAAAACCTGGTTATAGTAGTAAAACTGTGCTGTTGTGGATAACAATGCTAACTCACTCCATGTGAAGCAATATCGTATTGGATCAAGACTGCCCCCCCAAGAAAAAACTACACAATTAGTTTATTGAGTAAGAAATTACCGAAATTACATATAGTTACTTACAAGTGACAAAGCCCTCTAGTGGCCAGGTGATGTTATTATAAAACTACAAAGTCTGCATAGGGATAAAGTTAGGTCAACAAAACAAAGACAGCTGTTAGTTTCCAGTTTCAAATCGCAATATTTTTTAAACCATGACCACGATCATCGCCTAACCTTAACCACATTGTTACTTTAACAATAACAAAGATCGCCCCCTTTTCTAAAGATCATGATGTCATAACTTTAACAAAGTACTTATTCTAACCCAAACCATGATGTTTCCCTAAACCTGACCAAGTCATTTGTGCCTATCCCGAAACAAACCTTAACCATATGTGTTGTCACATTTAAAACCTATTTATGTATTTTTGTATTTTGTATTTTTCAAACAGTGATTTGTAAAGGTTTTCAAAGGTTGTTGTATTATGTTGTCCTGCTGATTGGCAGGAATGAGAAAATGTGTCGTTCTGGAGTGAAGGACTAATGATGTATTCCGTTGTTGTTGGAAGAGTTGATCTTCTCAAAGCTTTTGACACTGTTGGTCACAACATTTTCTGCTTTTCATGGGTTTTGATGATTGTTCTTGCAGATAGTTTCACTCAAATCTTTCTAGCAGAACTTAAAAGTGTTGTTGGTTATCAAATCAATGAATGTTGATAAAGGTGTCCCACAAGAAAGATTTTTAGGTCCCCTGCTAGTAACTGTACATCCTCTAAGTCAAACCCGTCTTTAGTTCATTGGTTCCTCTACAATCTCTTTAATTCATTTAAAACTTGTTCTTAACTCCAAAAAGTTTATACATTTCCCAAAAGCCCAGATAATCAAGGCTTGCACTGTTACCCACACCCACTGATCAGGACAGCCCTCTAAAAACATGGAGGTTTGGTTGGACAGGAGATTGTTCCATAAATCTCAAGTAGAGTATCTGGCTCAGAACCAAAAAAACAGATCTAATGAGATTCTTCTTGTCCAGAACAGAGCTTGTTTCCTCTTTAAAAACAGAAAAAAACATTTCAATCCATTCTATTATCTACACTAGATTATGATCAAATCCTGCACGCTCATGCTGCCACCACTTCCCCATTTCTCATGTTTATACAAGGTCACATGAAAAAAAAAGATATGAATAAAAAGCATCAATCCAGACTGTACTTTCCCTTTGGTTTACCCTCTAACCAAAATAAAACAGTAAACACTTGAACAAAACAAACCAGCATAAAGAACCAACAACTGAATGGATTCTGCTCTCTAGACACATGTCTAGACAACTAGTTTCTTGATAGGAATAATAAGAAGATGAGACTATCCATTAATTCTGATACACGTTTATTTAAACAGAATACGCTATTTCAATCATAAATTGCAAATAGGAGAAATATTCCCAAGTGATTTGCTGATGTCTGTGTTTTTGCACAGTAGATTTTTGTGCCTGTTTAAGATTTGAAGAGCTTGTTTTCATCTGTGAGCGACTATTGCTCGCACCTTGAACTGTGAAAGTTAAAAAAAATAAAGAAAAAAGACTTTGCAAAACTTAGTTTAAGAGTATTCAGTCCTCTCTCTCTCTCTACGTACCAGCTCATTTGACACTCGAAATACACACAGAGACAAGTTAGAAGCTCTAATGACACAACAGTCAAGCTCACTGTCGTACACACAAACTTTGAAAGCTTACTGCGCGTGCACAAACACACACACGCACGCACACTAGCTAGCAACAGAGAGGAGTCAAGTGGAAATCTTTGCCATGGGCTACAAACAATAAGAAACTGATTAACATTCAAAACCCCGAACACAACCCAGCTTTCTTTCTCCCCGTCTCTGCCTCACTCACTTTCTCTTTGACTCTCCCCCTCTCGCTCTATCTCCTCTATTATTTGTTTTTCACCCTCCCCAACCCTCCCTCTTCACGGCACATGAGAGGGACAATAGGATGAGAGAGCAGTTTGTGTGTGTGTGTGTGTGTGTGTGTGTGCATGGCTAATGATGACTAGAATAGAACATAATGAGGTACAGTTACTACATTGCTGAGATGACAGCATGCGGCAGGCAACACCTCTCCGTATCTCCCTCCGTCTCTCTGTCTCTTCTGCCTCATCCGTCTGTCTCTCTCTCTGCTGTAAACAGATGTAGAGTACAACATTGTAACCACAATCCCCCTGGGCACTTTGGGAGCCTCTCACTCATGAAATCTATCTTTCTCCCACCCCCACCCCACACCCCACCACCCCGCTTCTCTCTCTCCTCCCTTCACTTCTCCTCTTCTCATCTCTTTTCTCCCCTCCTCTGTGAGGCCACAGTGGACCGGTTGTGGCTCGGTTGTAATTACGGAGCTGAATGATTTGGCTTGTAGTGCCATTGATGGGTTTGTTGCCACTCTTGTTTTCTGTCCGATCTAAGGGAATTTTCCTGGAGTACAACGCACTGCTTCGTGGCCCGCTCTGTAGCATTCAATCCAAATATGAATCAATAACTTGTTTAGGCCAAATTATGAAACAACACCAAGCACAAAACCAGAGAATGCTGTTTTACCTTACTGCATGACTGAGTTCTTATTAAGGATCTGTTAAGTGATTAAAGGCCCCTACATTCAAACACAGCGCACACTAGTATCTACACTCAGCTTTGGCTTTGGTTACTCTCAAGAGGTAACCACAGGACAAGTTTATATTTTAATTATTTATTTATTTAAGATAACACCTAAGCCTGGAAAACAGTAGAGGATTATCAGGCTGATTTGCACCAGATCTTATTCCTGACGATAAAGCTTGTTTCCAGGTTCATTTGTTGGAGTCTGCACCTTTGTTTGATTGTCCCTCTCCTTTACTGTTGTTCTGATCCATCACAGGTAATGGATTCACAGGTTTTTAGTAATGAATTCCTCATCAAAGTGCAGGTGTTTCTTGTTGTTGCATTGGTTCATGTTTTAATGTATGCAGGGAAAATGTAGTGCAATGTAAAGGTTGGTGATGCCTTGTGATGACAACTGAGAGAAGCGCAACCACGATTACAAATTGCAAAAGTTAAAAGTGATTTGTCCTCATCCACTACCCTCCTTGGAAAAAAAGTCCATGCATCTTTACAATACTGTTGTCAGACAAGGATGTTGATGTTGGAAGATTCTGACAAACCGTGGATGATGTTTTTTCATGTCCACTACCAACGTTTTTAAAATTCTTGTTTCCTTACCCTACCCTATTTCTGTACCCTTAACTATGTTCAAGCCATGATATTGTAGAAAGCATCATTGATTATGGAAAGTAAACTATACAATACAATCTCAAGATTTATGCCCAATGTCAATATGAGGTGCAAAATCATTCAATACGGATGTAGATATACTAGGCTGAGCATTGACTTTAGCTTAAATCCTTCTCTCATACATTAACAAAGCTTTTTCTCTTCCCTATTTTCTTGCTAACAATGCAAGAATGCTACTAACCATTTTATCATGACGTGCACAAAGGTTATATTCCTTTGGGAGATCATATTCAGACTGCAAGAATGTGCGGCCAATGAACAGGAATTCGCCTGTGGCACCAAAACATCCAGAACCCCAACTGTGTACTGCAGCTTTGGCCATGCTGGTCACAGATCACCTCATCAGCTAGACTCCAGTACAGTTTCTTTCTCTGCACTGAGGTTTGGAAAAAAGTGCTCATATTACCACATTTTTAGGGCAATCGCTTGTGGAATCAGACTGAACGGCTTGTATGTAAGAGCTTTTACAGTAGAAAAGTTTCAATGGAAGAATCAAACCCTAAAATAGTCTTCATGTGGGGGATGGGCGGCGTTTCTTTGTTGTGCAGGTAACAAATAGTTCACCTTCTGAGGAGCTGACTGTGAGCAACAAAGGTTTAGTGACAAGGAATCCACAAAAAAATAGTCTACTGTACAGTGTATTCCCACACACCTTTTCAGTGCCATTTGTCAAAACTCCTCTCTCCCTCTTGTGCCACTCAGCTTTTTTTAATGTGCCAAACAAGGCTTTAGAGAGTAAATCGAGTTGGTTGGCTTTTGATACTTGGTTTTGGATTATCTTGCTGAATATTAACTAGGGTTTTAATAATTTTTTTTTTTTGAATGTCAAATTTTACCTCCCATACTGAGCTTATCTGTCACAGTGACATTGCAAAGTTTACTGTTTGGTTTGATGCCAGTGACGCAATATATATGCATCTAACTATCTAATCTGCCTGTTGGTCTGCCTGACCATGTAAACCGATGTCTTTGTTGCCCCTGCTTGTCATTTCAAAGGAAAGACATCCTGATGCACTGTGTCCACAGTTGTGTGTGTGTGTGTGTGTGTGTGTGTGTATGTGTGTGTTTCTGTTTGTCTTTAACAAGCTCAGAGAGGTTGATGTATGACCGGCCAGCTCCCATTCGCTCCCTGCTTGATCATGTTGATGGATTGTTGGTCCAAGTGTAAGTGTGTCTGTATGTGTGTGTGTCCCATGCTATAGATTGAGAGATATAAGGTGAGTTTTGTGGTGAATTCCCTCGAGGCCAAAACTTAAACAGCACTTGAAAAAGCAATGCCTCTATTTATGTGTGTGTGTGTGTGTATGTGTGTGTCACTCCAGGCTTTGTGCTGCTGGTGCATGAGGAACAGCCAGATTAGATTGGTGGATGCCAGTGAGACCTTGTCTACTCTCGGTATTAAAATGCAGTCTACATCTGCATATGCTGTGTGTGTAATGAACACTACGATCGTGTCCTTGCATTTCCTGGTATTATAGTATTCTTGTTGTCAGCATTCTGTCCGCATCGTGATTGGTTCTCGTTTGTCGCCCGCAACACATGCAAAGCAGGCGACTACGTGAGAAGGAGGTGGCGTATGGTCAACGAAAATTACAGTTGTCACTGGACAGACTGGATTTACTTCGCCTTTGCTGGAAAAGAGGTTGGATTGTAGAAGGGTTCTCAACGGTCACAAGACAAAACCATAACATTTCATCATTCAATTTAAAAAAAAACAGTTCATATCACCAGTGTTTTCTGAGCCTGGATGAGTATCAAGAGCAGCTCTTCCCAGGTCTGGTTAAAGCCTCTATGATGCTGTTCTCTGACTCATCCAAGCAACATATAAAAATGTACATCAGATGTCTTAGATATGCCTCACATGTAGAGACACCAGAGGCCTGTAAATCTCTTTTTTTTAAATATTTTATCAAAATATATCTGTATATAGGTTATATCAAGCAGATTCAGGGTTGCTCAGGGAAATCTCTACCCACAGTGATTAGGTTTCTCTTTGTTGTGACGAGGTTTCTTCTGCACATGATGACATTTCTACCAGCAACGGCGAGAGCATTTTAACTAGTGGTTTTGAACTTTACACCTGCAGTAAGGTCTCAGGTGATAATGAGGTCTCTGCTCTACTGATCGTCGGATGAGGTTCCTAGCGCATCACACTAGAACACACACAGTTTGCTTTTACACCTGAAAGGTACAATCTGAGATTTGATCACATCCAAATAAAGTGTGATAGACGTAACGTAGTTGAAATGGTTGGATAAGAGTTATTTTCTCACATTTTTTTTTCATGTGAGAAAATTATGTTTTCTCTCATGTTGAGGGAAAACATAATTCAGCCAGCGCTGCCTTTCCTGCAAAATGAATTTGCTGTTGCAATTTAGTTGAAAATAAAAGTAATTTCAAGGAGACAGAGTTGCCATGTTTTGTGCTTTTTTTGGATCATCATCCATGCTTGAATTATACATATAAATCAATACTGTACAATAGTAATAATATTAAGTCATTAGTATCACATCATAATTTGCTTTACATGATTAAAATAAATTTTTAAAATGAACAGTAGCCAAAAGTAACTAAATACAGGGTATATTAACTACCCATGAGCAAGGCGTTGCATTGTGGCTGACCCTACCCTCTAACAGGTTTAGAGGTGATGTAATAAAATCTGAAATGCATATATCTGTGCATTTTGAGAATGATTTTCCTCATTCACAATGTACAACCATGTCTCTTAGAAATTATGTTTATATACTACTAAATAGTTTTCCCAATTACGTTGCATTGGCAAACTGCTCTGATTACGTTCACAGGCAACATTTTTTCAAATGAATGAAGTTCTACATAAGTTGGAAGGAGGGGGTCGGGATGGATGGAGGGCGTACAAGACGCAGGACACCAGAGATCCGGGTTCACATTCTGAGTCCCATGTGTGGTTAGGTTTAGGCAACAAAAGCACGGCAAGGTTAAAGAAAGATTATGGTTTTGCTTATATGTAAATAAACGGAGCCTGTGCCTAAACATAACCATAAAAACATCACTACTGGTGGACAATGTAGTGCAAGATCAGATATTTTACTGGAAAAACAAATGAAATACATTGTCTCTGAACATTTCACTCATACATTCAGTAGCAACATTTTGACAACTTGCCAAATATGCTATTTAACATTTTCTCACTGAGAAAATTATGTTTTCTCTCATGTTGAGGGAAAACATAATTCAGCCAGCATTGCATTTCCTGCAAAATGAATTTACTGTTTCAATTTAGTTGAAAATAAAAGTAATTTCTAGGAGACAGAGTTGCCATGTTTTATGCTTTTTTGGATCATCATCCATGCCTGAATTTTACATATAAATCAATACTTTACAATAATATTAAGTTATCAGTTTCATATCATAATTTGCTTTAAGATTAAAATAAATATAAAAAATGAACAGTAGCCAAAAGTAACTGAATACAGAGAAGTCACACAATACTACATTTAAATGCTAAGTTCAGATGAGGCCATTTGAAACACCTTTAACACAGTCAGTAGGGTCACTCACATGTGAACAGACTCACTGCTTTTTCAAGCATTACTTGCCTATTTTACATACTGTGGGGGAAAAAAAAGTGATCCAATCACAATGTGAACAGAATAATAACACAAAAAAACACAATATACCAGGAAAAGCAAGGACGTATTATTGTTCATTAGCATATTCAGATGTCTCAAAGCTTTTCTTTGTCCGCATCGCCCCTTGTGATTGATATGACTTTAATAAGGGATGTCATAAATAGCTTGGATTTCACCTCATTAGTGTAATTCATGGAAAAACAGTCAGAGACTCTAGCATTTTTCAGCGTAGATTTCCTGAAATTCGGACATTGCCGGCGTCTAGTGTAGACAGGTGTATGAATATAGAGAGAAAGCCTTTTACTAATGTAAGCCAGGACACCTTTAAATAAACAGTAGACTATCAATATGTCTATTTATTATGAGCATAAATAATGGATATTGCCATAAGAGTATATTGTTGTGCTTAGATCAATTTTGCTTGGTGAGCTACCTTTCAGTTCATTACAGTCATGTCGATGGTGATAAAAGCGTCGACATGAATGGCTGTAGACTGAAGCACTGAGGGATTATGTTTGACAGTTGAAACTAATTTTATTTTACTTTTTCTACTAACACCATAAACAGGTGGATTTGTCACATAAACACTTCATACGTGTCATTATTAATATGCCGTATGTGCGCCGCAACACAAAGTGACACAAACGTGAGCTGTATAACAAGGTAAATGGTTGATCATCGATGGAAATGACATATCTTTTATACTTCTACCATTCTCTTTGCATCCGTAATGAATCCCATTCCCATGTTCCCCTGGTATACAAGCTCTGTTTATATCTCTTCCATCTTCTCCGTTGCTCCCTGTCAGAATCTGTTGCATACATCTTTGCACAAAACATATTATTAATCTCAAAGCATAAAATCTTTGTTCCAAAGCCGATGTTGATGGTTCGCTCCATTTGGCGTTAGTTTAGTTTATTACTCAACTGGATTTATTCCAGTGTTTTGACAATTAAGTCAACATCATTTTTTGCAGTAATGAATTTCACCACTAGAGAGAGAGAGAATTTGGGTAAACTGGCCCTTTAATTGTCCTTTTATTCAGCATTATCAGTTCTGGAAAACCTATGAAGCATTGGGTTTGGTCCATGTGGACCAATGTGGCTTCTGATTGGTCTGGGGGGTTTTATATTTTGGATTGATACAATCTCTACTTCCGTCTTCATTCTCTCACTCTCCTCCTGTCATTAAAAACTCTCAGGAGATGTCCGGGTTTTCTCTCTCATCTCTTTTTCCTTCCGTCTGTTTCCGTGTTTTCCTCTCCTCTTCTCATCTAATCCGCGATTCAAATTACCTGAGCGCCTAATGCTTCCTTTTAGCGATGCATGAGTGGGATCAACTGAAGGGAGTCAAGGAGTGGATTAATTCACACATACAACACACACACACACACACACACACACACACACACACACACACAAGGTATTAATAAACAGCGCAGGAAGAGGATGCAATAAATTCCAACTGCACTCTCCCCAGAATGACTCCTATAACCTGTTGTGTGTGTGCATGTGTGTGCATGTGTGTGCGCGCATGTATGCATGTGTGTTTGTGTGTGTTTATTGAAAAAAATCTGCCAGGTGCTCGTTTGAATCAGCCACATCTGGAAATCTGAAGTGTGGAGAATCAATGTCAGGCCTTGGAATGTCTCACACACACACACACACACACACACACACACACACGCACACACACACACACGCACAGTAAGGTTGTTATTATGAACTGTGTCTGGCATATTTTCTGCTTGTAAAAGTAAATAGGGGTAACTAGTTAAATATGGCTGGTTTGTGCCATTTCTGTACAGCCGAGGAGTGAAATCAGACCAGTACCAACGTGTCCTTGGAGCACCGAAAACAAGTCAAGAGGATGAGGATGGTTTAAGTGTTTAAATGTTGTGCTTTGTTTCAGTTAGGCATTTCAGCAACAATATATAAACACTCATAATTTGGAAGACAACACTGTGCTCAAATTTAGCAAATATTTTTCAATGGGCATCTTTTTTTTTTTTTTTTTGGTATGAAACAATTTGTATTTAAAACTTGCATAGCCATACCTCATTGATTGGTAAAGAAAATGATATCAAACAATATTTGTTGGTGTCAACTATACATGTATGTTGGTTGTAGTGTAGGTTGAGTGTTGGTCCTCCTCTGCTAACATACAATGGCTTAAACACCAACTTTGTAAAATATACCATAATTCAAATTAAAAACATTATGATGCTTTCAAATGTCAGCACCAGCTCAGATTCTTATTGGACGAATGAAAACACTTTAAAAACAGTGGTTCTATACCATGAATGCACACAGTATTGGGGACAATGTCCTGATGTGCAACTCGGATATATTTAATAAAAGGAAATCAATACGGGGTAAATGGCTCTTACACAGATTCCCCTTATCTGCGCACTTCACAAAACAAGCAATAAGCATTAATTCAGCTTGTATAAACACATTATGTGATGAACTTCAGGTGCTGTTTTTCTCTTTCATGAAATCTTAACCTTTTAGCCTCTAACAATGGAAATATCAAACTTTATAGTCGCTGCTGATTTGCAATCCATTCTCCCAGGGAAGGAAACACAGCTGAGCAGGAGTGATTACACGTTTCAAAAATAAGGTGCTACAATCAGAACTAATCCAGGGTCCTTGTTACTGACTGAATGGAGGTGGCTTCTCAGCTGCTGTGGTGAAATCAGTGTTGTAGTGCAGTTTATATGCATATACACACAGTAAAGCCATCGCTTTTTCAGGGGGGCTTTGAGTATTGAGTGCCACTTAATATCTATATCTGCTCACACACCATGTCATTACCAGAAAATGTGCACAGAGTAGGCAGGCCCTCGGTGTTTCATCATCTTTCTTTTTTTAGAACTGAGTGCAAAAGGCTGGTTGATTAACAACAATTGCAGCAAGAAACAATCAGCTAACTCTTTATTCTCATTTCCTATCCAATCAAATTCCTTCCAAGTCTTTTTCTGCAACTCATAAGCAGCATAAGGTAGGGTGTTTGATGAAATGTAGCTTTTATTGACCCCAAAAGAAGAGAGATTTATTTTACAATAATCACAAAACCACTACTCTTTCTTGGATCAAAAAATGAGTTAATAGGCTCAAGCTAGTTGATATGATATATTTGAGAATGTGTAAAGTTGTGAGACACTACTGAAGTTAAACATATTTGAACTTGATGAAAAGATTGTAGCTGTTAAGTTTGAACCTTAAAAAAAAAAGTAGCTGGAGTCTCAACGCTGCCATTTTGAAGTTGTTTCAAGTTAGAGAAACACTGGTTCGTATTCAAAGTTGTTTGAAATTGGATAAGTCCAACTCAGCTTCTCCCCTGAAATCCCAAAATGGAGAATAATACATTTCCACAGCTGTTTATTCCCATTCCAACTGTAACCATGAAAGAGAAAGAAGAAGAGGAAGAGGAGGGGTGGACGAAGGCGGCGAGGAGTGGAAAAAAAAAAAAAAAAAAAAAAGTTTTTGCAACTCTGCACTCTGTGTAGCCGTGCGGTCGCTTTGTAGCTGTAATGAAACAGCAGGCTGTGGAACTTGACTTCTGGAAGTAATCTAGAGCCTAGCCTCAGACACACACACACACACACACACACACACATACACACACACACAGTCGCATAAAGTCACAGGGGCCCACAAAGACATCCTCACACATGCTCGCACACACACACACACACACACACACAAACACACACAGCTGGCCATCCAAAAGCCTCTGCCCTGCATAACCACTAGCTGCTTTAATGAAAGCCTGTAAATCTATTTGTGGAGCTGAAGCTACCAAGAGGCAGGGCAGGGTCACTTTACAGACCTTCTCTCTCATAGGCTTAAACTCTAAAATATACTGTTATTTTTTATAGCTTAACTCCTAAAACTATGTGTCATTTCTAGCCAAATGTCGCTGACTGCCAAAAGTAGGCTTTTTTTGTGTGAGACTGTAAAAAAGCCATGATATTATTATGTCTCTCCTCTATCACGTCTCTGAACTAGCTGTAAGTCATAAGAAGCTAAATATGAGGTTAACTACGTCTGCAGGGGAATATAGTGCATAAAATGGGCCTAGAATGCCTGCTACGTTTGAATACAGCGCATGCAGATGTATGTAATGCATGTTTTACCGTATGCTTGGTGAACTACCGGATTACTGTTGCTTCATGACGCAAAGCTGCTTTCGGAAACTCCAAATAGCAGTGAGACATAAGTGACTGTTGTACTTAAAGTACAGCACCCAAAACTCATGTAATGACTTGTTGTGAACTTGCAGACAGGATGCTAGTGGTAAGGATACTATAATGATGAGAGACCAGGGGGACGTCTGCATTAAGTTTTGCATTTGTCTGAGAACTCAAGAATGAACTGACATGACAATTTTATTTAGCAATATAGAATGGACATATTTTCAGACTAAAAAATCTAATATATTATTGCTTGTTACATAATTTACAATGAACAATAGTGCCAGACTAAGATGTGAACTAAAGTTTGTTTTGTTCCTTTATGTCCAAACACATAAAGAGTCTCCTGTTATGGTACAATGGAGTGAAGCTCATGTGCAGCCAACAATGAATTAATCTACTTACAAGAATTGTGTGTGTATCCAAAACCTTTCAGCGATCCATGTACCTTATACAGCAGACGCTGCTGCGCATGTGTGGGAACGTGGTTTTGTTTACAGTTCTTTGCTACCAACAAGTACTACATGTCACAACCTCTTGACTTTGTACTGCAGTTCTCTGAGACACTAATAATATAGTATTATGTCAGTCGGTCAAAGTTTTTGAACAACAACAGACTTCTATGGAACAGAGGAATAAGATGTATCAGGCTTTGGATATGCACACAATACTGAAATTTACTGATAATAAATATGAAAATATAGAAAATTGCCAGACTTATCCTTTAACTTCATAACATTTTTTTTTTTTTGTTAAATAAATGTAACATCTAATGTTTTAGTAAGTAAGTGTCTCTTTGTCAGTCTCTGAGATAATAACAAGGGTCAAATGAAGGTCATCTGTAATAATGGATCTTTATTCATGTTTGAACAAGTCAAAACAAAATCTGAACACAAAGGTTGTGAACCTGTTGTTCCTTAATTGGTCTTACAACCGCTGGATGATTAGATTGGAAGATAGTAATTTTGGAAAAATTAAACAGTTTGTTTGCCAGAAAACCGGTGAATCTTCTCTAAAGCGCACTTCGCAGTACAAAGCCTATTACTGAATATCGGTGTTAAGACACCATGACATTACTCAGTGTCATGAATGAGTAATTCAAAAACAAAAAAAAAGAAAAACATTCCAAATACTTCCTTACAGGAATGAGCAGCAGCAGTTCACTGCAACCATGCAGTAAAAAGGAAGGTTTGTGTCATGTCTACATCTGCGCTCTGCATGCCTGCCCAGAACCTCAGTGGGCCTACAGTGTTCCAGCTTTAAGGCCTCTGCTTCCACTTTGATGGGAACTTAATTGTTCTGGCTGGGAGCAGTTGGGTGTAATTACTAAAGAAAGAGAGAGAGAGAGTGAAAGGCTTAGCGTGGATCATGGCGTGTGCATGTATGTGTGTGTGTGTGTGTGTGTGAGACTGAGACACCAGGCCTGACCAGTGTCAGCATGTGGAATTAATTAGACTGGTAATAACTCCCTGGAAGAGAGACAGAGAGAGAGAGAGAGAGAGAAAGAGGGCAAAATGAGGCAGGGAAAACAAGTTGAAGGGGATCGTGAAGTAGAAGACGAGGGATTGGAGGGGAGGAGGGGGGATCTATATGGACAAAGAGAAAAAGAAAGTCAGACCAAGGGCAAATGTGACAGAGAGGGGTTTAATAATGAGGGAAGAATCGGTTCAAGGTATTTACAAAAGAGATGAAGAATCCATCAGGAGTGTCTCTGCCTTTCTATCACAAACATATGCTTGTAATATGTTATTATAAGGGCTTACCATCATTCTGTAACTGATAACCAACCACCTCCAAACCATTACTAGCACCTGATGGCATCTACATCCAATTTAATACCCTCACACACACACACCAAGCCAATGTTGTTTGTCACCTTTTCCTTAAAAACAAGACTGAATGCTCTGACTGCTACCCGTCCTCCAGCTGCTGACTACATTAGTGTCTTACACAGTAATTACACTCACGCTTTTGGCCTGTCTCCAACGCCTACACTATCTTAAATGAGACTAAAGGGGATATTTACTCAAAATGTACGGCCGTTTTTCAGGTGTTAAACGGTCAAATTGCATTTGTCCTAATTTAGAAGGGCCGGACCGAGGTGTTGTGCTGCCAAAATGGAAGAAAAGAAGGCACCGCGCTGAAAATGACATGTTTTATCTCATGCAAAATGTGTTTTAAAGGTGGCATATCATGCGTTTGGTGATTTTGTGTCATTTATATACTGTTATGATGTCGGATGTCTCTGTTAAAACATGTTCAAAGTTCCAAAACGCAAGGTGAATGTATGTAAAATGCTTCCTGCAAGTCAAAAGCCAGGGCTTAAGCCTGCGCTGCCTGCTTTGTTTACAAAGTTACCTCTAATTCCTCCTTGTGATGACATTAGATTGTTCTCACATGCTCACAAACCGCCATCTGTTCGGTAGTTTTTGTCGCTTAGGTTGTTCTACGGGTTGTTCACATTGTCCACTCGCATATTTTTAATCAGAGTTCGGATTTGGATTCTAGATTTTGGACATTTACACATGTATTTGAGACGTTGACATTGTGGTTAAAGAGCAAGAAAAAGATTTGAAAATCTTGCTACTATTGTTTATTTATGTAGCCTCTGGAACCGCTGAGGGGCATCTTCCAGAAGCTGGCCAATCACAACAGAGCGTGTCCATCAAGAGAGGGGCCTTAAAGAGACTGAGGAGCTGCATAAGGAGCCAGTATAATATAAGTAAGGAGTTTTAAATGTAAATCATGCAGATATTCCAGTTGAGCCCAAGTAATAGAAATATAGACCTGGAAATGTGTATGATACATCCCCTTTAAGACGCTCTGTGGGTAGAATTTATGTGTTTGGTTGGGTGTTGAGCAAGTTTTTGTTCCTGAACCGAATACAACTGCAGATATATTTTGTTTATTTTGTGCCATGTAACAATAAAAATGCAAATTTCAATACATGCTAGTCATTGAATACAGATTATATTCTGCAATGACCTTATAACCAAGCTATTCAGAAGTTACAATGTAGTCCCAGTCTACAACAAGCGCTTTGAATGAAAGCTTCCTTGGTTTTAAATAATTTTAGTAATAAACCTTGTTGTAGTTTCCTGCTCAGTAACTTTCATTTTCATTCCCTTTTTTTTGTCATTGCAGATATCCTTCCAGTGATAAACTATGTTTCTAATGCACCACAGGCTGTTTGTTCCCAAACACACTGTGTGCTGGCAGAAAACAAGCAATATCCCCATCACTCTCTCTCTCCCTCCCTCTCTCTCTCTCCCCATCCACTGCACTCCGCTCACAGCACAAACTCATAAGCGCTCTTGGATTCTCTCCATCTGTGGAAGAAGAAATTGATCGCAGAGACGGAAATGATCAGCGGGATGCAAAAAAGTGGGCCGTTTCTTTAATTTTAGTAAAAAAGCTGTTGAGCGAGGGCTTTTCAGTACTCGGGATTGCTCTGGAGAGTCCAGCCAAGACGACTGGAGGGACTCACAGTGCTGCTGGATGCCTGTTGCCTCTTGAAATTGTATGAATCTAAATTGTATAAATCTGTATGAGTCTCAATACACACACACACAAATACACAAACTAAACTCTACACACACTTTGCTGTCAGCCATCTCTCTCTTTTTTTTCCTTTAAACATCTCTGTGTAATCTTGACAGTAAACATGCTGTCCATAGGTATTTGTGATTTTAATGTTATTACACAAGCTGTGCCAGAGTTCATAGCACTTTTATTGTATGAAATCCTGAACCACAGAGAACAAACTGACAAAAAAAATAAAGAGAAGATTGTTGCTGAAATCTTTTTTTTTTTTTTAAAGATTATTTTTGTGTTGTTTTGCCTTTGAACGATAGAACTCCCCTGCTCACCACTTCTGCGGAGATGATGCCCAGGGCTATTGGTAAAAAAAAACACACACAAACACACTCTAAAGACATTGCACACATGCAAGCACACAGATGTTGACACACACACACACACACACACTCAGAGGCCCTTGAGCTTTTCCTCATGCGGCCAGAATGCAGCAGAGCAAAGGAGCTAAAAGGCGATGAATAAATGACATGAGGAAGAAAAAGAGTCTTTAATTCAGTTTAATTCTAGGCTACTCCCCTCACATCCGCCTGAGTTTCTACCCTAAAAAAAAAAAAAAAAAAAATCCACTGAGATCAGGGGGTAAAGTGTGTGTGTGTGTGTATGTGTGTGCTGTGGTATAGCATGTCATAGCCATGGTATGTGAGCAGTGGTACTCTGAGGTAGCTGGAAGTAAACCAAAACCAGCCCATGACACACATACATACACTGAGACTCACACAGGCGGTAGGAGGGTGGGCTACAGCGTGAATGACATGGCCTAGATTGCAGGGTGAGTCATTTCCGCTCGGTGGTAGAAACGATGGGTAATGTCCCTTTATGGCAAAAAAAGGAAGCCACTGTTTTCAACAAACTCATCGCATTCCCTCTCTTGCCTTCTCTAATCTCTGTCTCTTTTTGTCTGTGTATATTTGTATCTCATTCTTTGTCTCTCTCGTCATGTGTGCAGCCATCTTTTCCTTCCGTTTCTCTCCTGAGCTCGTCTCATCTCCCCTTTCGATTCGATTTCAGTTCGACATAAATGGAAAAAAAAAAAAAAATGGACTCTCTAGACACATGAAGAGAGATCTGATCATTTGGTTCCCGGATTCCAGAAGTGTCTCTGATATGTTGTCATTGTTTGGAGGCTAATGCTGCTTTCACGTCATATTGGGTGGATGGGAGAGATGGGAATAATTGCCTTGTTTATGACTTGTGAGAGTTCACGTCATCAGAAAACTCAAGCTGGGTGAATGATTACAGAGCTGGTTGATTGAAGGTTAAAAAGACAGATGCACACTGGTAATATAACGTTCTATCCATTAAATTTGGGTTTAAAACTTTGAACGACGATGGACTTTGGCTGACATGATTTTGCTTTTCAGGCACTTTGGTATTATAAAGCGCCAAGTCAGATATATTGGAGTTTCCCAGACGTAATTACAACTTGGGAGTTGCCATGAATGTTATTTACAACTCGGAATCTTGTAATTACGATAACTTCGAGATGATGTGAATGTGGCATAAGCAGCCGGTACAATGCAAAGGGCGGACCCAAGTTAGGTAACATGGGCGCAACGGTCACCAGAAGCTGTAATGTTCGTTACATCGAAATTAGACAAAACAAACAACACACAGTCGATTTTGCTTCGTGCTGCTAGAGGAAAGGATATGAGGTCATTCGCAGTATATCAAAAGAATTCATCCCCTCAAGAGCTTGAACTTTCTCAGCAAATGTCACTGTGATACCGATTAAACAGAGAGATTTTTCTTGTGAAAAAGCTGAAATTTTGACTTGAGGGCAGCACTCGAGAGCATTCACAGCGTTCAGCATTCAGCATCCATCCTCTGGAGACCATGAATGTGCTCAACATATTTCCTGCCCATTATATTTTGATGTTTCTAACGCACAAGTCAAATTGTGGGCCTTATCTAGCCGATATGGTAAGTGAGGACATCACTATTAATATCAACAGCACATTAGCTTATCATGGACTGAAGATGAAAGAAACATGAACCAACCAATGAAATGACTGACATTACCACCCTTAAAGTGTGTTCAGACAGAAAGCAAATGTTGCCCTTGCATCATTCATGTGAATTTGATTGCTGGACCGTTTGTATTTATTTGCCCCAGCTTCTCCAGACTCCAAGGTCTTCCTGTTTTTTTTATCCATCCAGTCTCTCTCTTTCCTTTTCCTCTTGACACAGAGACCTCTTGTCTCTCTGCCTTTATCAACCAGATTCATGAAGCTGTCTGTCTTTCCATTGACATTGTCATTCAGTCTGAAAACATCTTTAGGCCTTACCACTGGTGGAGCGAAGATGGGTGGATTAATTAGATGTAGTAAAAAATATCACGTGTTGTCGTTAAAACCTTTATGTGGCTCTTTGTACAACATGTGTGCGTCTCTTCCTCGTTTTTTTTTTGTCGTCTGTAAAAATATATTGGACATCTGAGTGCTGAGTGGTTCTGTGTGTTTTCAAAGGAGGTGGAAGAGGAATTGATTGGGTCAGGGATACCAGAGCCCTCCAATTAACAAGAGGCTGCATGCAGTCAGCAAAGCCGCAGACCGTAATGATTCACATTTCAAAGCATGCACCCCGGCAGAAATAAAGTAAGCGCGGAAGTTTGCGGACGTATGCACATGTTCCTGCAGCCTGGTGTGAAAACGATGCAGCAGGCCTCAGGTGTATGCACAAACAGTGTTGTATTCTTCGGTGTGAATAATGGTTTTTCCCTGTTAAAGGGTTTTTTAGCGAGGTTTTTCTTATTCGAATCAAGGGTCTGATGATATAGGATGTTGTACCGCTGTACAGGCAAATTTGTGATTTGTGATATTGTGCTATACAAATAAAATTGACAGTTTTTATATGTATGTTCACATTGCCCAGTTTCAAGCAATCTAGGGCAGGTAAATAAATGTACATGGACTCACAAATAGCATGTTAACCTGTCATGACAGTGAGGGGCAAAGTCAAAACAAATCTGATACTGCGACTTAAGCTGAGTATGATGGATTATTTTCTGTGCTCTGTTTCCATAATTAACACTCTGTGGTGTTCATAACAGCTAAGAAAGCTTGGTAAGATTAAATTTAAAAAAAATTAAATTGGTATTGCATGCATTGCACCCCTATAAATCACATAATTGACTTGGAGGTGTTGCTGGGTGGCCATGTGGTACCACCCAAAATTAACTAAAGGAGTAAACACCCCAGAATAAACATAGCCACTCCGAACAAGTCTATACATTATGACAATAGGCTTAAATTACATCAAGTTATCATTATCAAAGGAGACTCTCTCGATCAGTGTTTCATTCCCACCTTGCTGCCTCCTCCTCTGTGTGGGAATTTCAGAAACATCGTCTAATGTCATAAACAACAACATAATAATATCATCAGAGGACTTGAGAAAACTCTAATAAAACATCTGATTAAAACATGCAGAGACTTGCTCAGACTTGCTGCTCCGTTGTATTGATGATATTTTTATTAGATGCGTTGTAATTCTGACTGCAAAAATTTTCAGGTTTATTGTTTTGGGGAGTTGATGATCACACTGCTGGATTTCTGTTTGCTTGCTGAGACAGTGTGTAATTTAGTTATTGCTCAACTCGTTAATACTGAGTAATATTCTACAAATGCACAACTCAGGGATTTATTTATAAATTATCATTATTTGGCATCATGTGTATTACTGAAATATCATCAAAGGACTACCGGGCGCCATTTTGCTTTCCGAAATGAATATGTAGATTTTATGATAATGCCATCCAGCTGGTATAAACTGAAACAAGAACGCTTTCCTCATTTTGAAGAAAGCAGGTTTATCCGCTACTATCTCCTCCAGACTGTTCATTAAGAAGATAGAAATTGGTCACAGCAGTGGCAAACTATTGGAACTATGTTTTAATCAGCCTGGGTCTCTGGGTGAAGGATGACATTTACTTAGGTTAAACTCCCGTATGGCATGACTAGTGGTATATTTAATGGAGCCACAGTCCCTGGGTGAGAGAATAGCCTTACCCCGATATGGTCCCTACATGATACAAGTATGTCTTAATAAGCCTTACTCCCGGTGTAGAAGACTGCATCATTAACTCAGGTTGGAGTCTCAAATGAGGGATCCTGAGAATCTACATGTGTGTAGCGGAGCACGTCTGCTCTCTGCTAGAGTATTTCAATGTGTGTGTTTTTTCCCTCTTTATTTATTCCAAATGATGGACATCTCTCTTTGGAGCAGAACTCTACAAAAAAAAAAAATCTGCAAATCTAATTTACAAGTAAAATGCTTCAAAAAAATGAGATATTGATGAGAATATAATGAGGGATAGCGGATCAAATTCCTGCCTCTCCTCTTGGGAAATAAGTTCCACTTCCCAAAGTTAAAGACAAGAATACATTCCCCAGATGCTCAAATAATTATCTATGCAGCTATTGACAAATGTCTGTACCTTTGGGATTATTATCTATTATTTTAGTGAATAATCACAGCATGTCATTTGACAGGGATCATTATCTATCAAATATACTCTGTTATATTCTAGTACATTTTCTGAAAAAGCATGTGATTCTCTAAGTACCTAACCATATGTTAAGTGGACAAAATTGATATTTTGTAAGATACACAGTAATAAGTTTATCCCATTATTATTTAGTTTCAATAGTGGTGCATACAATGTTGATATGGTTGCCTACATATAAAACACTAATTGAGTGACAGCTGGTCTTGCTTCCCAAATATTTTTTTTCTGTTGGTATTGAGACCAAACTGAACTGTTGATAATGACATGTTAAAAATATGTAAATTGGGAAATAAGCCAGTTTTTTCTCCATTTTCCAGCCTTACAACTGTCTGTGTAAAGTCTCCCATTCTGCTCCACAACACATTCTAACTCATGCATCTTCCCCTCTGCTAGAAACACGTAATCAAGCATCCGACAAACTCTCTTTGGCTTACAACCAATATTCTGTCTTAATGTCAAACCTCAAGCCAAAGTTCCCTTAAAAATAATATGAGTCTGGAGAGTAAAAAGGCATCAATTTATTAGTATTTGACTTTCAAATTCCGTCTTCATTTTGATGAATGATATCAAAAGCCACAATATATTCACTCTGTTTCATAAAAATATAACCCGATATTATAATTCCGTTTTTTAAGCTCACTTCCAGGGTTAAAAATTAACACTCCCAAATGTGTCTTTGACAGATAAATCAATACCACGGGCACTAAGTGTTTAAATTGATCCGTTTTAACATCTTACTTGAATTTATCTATTTTCAAAAGCTGTAATATGAGGGGAAACTGCTTCACACAAAGCTGTAAGATATAAACGTCTGCATACTGTTATTCTTCTGTATCTCTACTCAAGAGCCAAAATAATGAGACTAGAAATAAGTTATGTATGTTCTTGCTTGTCAAAGTTCCGATTCCTCTATAAAACACTGTAAACAATATCATTTCAACTCATTATATAGTGTTGGAAACATTAATAACAACATATTTTAAAATAAAATGCACACCAAACCATTGTCTGGCTGGTATATTCTTGTTTCTCAGTGCTTTAGAGATCAGGAAAAAGTTATATTTGGACACAGCTTGATTCCCATGTTACATCTGACCCTTGTTCATTAATCTGACAAAGTTAAGTGACAGCGTTTCCTTTCCAAAAACAAATTACGTCTCTCTATCTCACTGCGTTCAGCCGCTCTCCAAAATACAGATTTCCAAGACAACACGAGATACAATAATCTCAGTTCATTCACCCACTCATCACAAAAACATATTATCTATCATATTGCATTCATCCTACCTCCATTTCCCCAGAGCTATTCCGTTCTGTTTCGTTTTTGACCCCTTCTGTGTTCAGACAAGCCGCTACACGCTTTAATTTAATCAACCAGAAGCCCAGAGTCTGGAGAAAATAATAAAACCTAATCACTTTACTCTGCTCCTCGCTCCATCTCCATCACTGGAGGAGGAAGAGGAGGAGAGGAGAAATCTTAGTTGTCTTATCTCCAAAGTCTATTTATTACCAGCCTCATGTAACTCCATACACACTTCAAAACTCAGGCTCTGGGCAAGAATAACTACAAGACAAAGTGTATTTATTACTAGCCTTGTGTAACACCATACACACATTACAGGCCTCGTTTGTTTCTGCAGCAGACATACAGTGCAGCAGCTACAGCACAATAAAAGCTATAATGGACACAGTAAGAGAAACAATTTATAATATAAAAAGCAATATCCTGGTGAGAATATTAATTTGAGGAGTGCTTCTTTGATTTTTCTGCTCAGACATGGGAGAAAGATGCAAGTGAGCGAAACCAGGAGACAATTACGACAAATGAGGTGCACATATAGTACAGACATAAAGAAATCCTCCATATATAGGCTATATAGGGTTTCCTCTCTGTCTTTGGGCTGCATGAAGAAATCCACACACACATACAGCAAACATGCTAACTGTACAGAGACTGAAATCTTTGACAAACTACTGTAGATAACTTGTGGTATTATTGGCACCAATATATAATTTGACTCATGATCAGATGTCTTTCCTGGATGGCTGTACATATCTGCAAGATTGCCAGCGATGGATCAGACATGCAAAAAAGATTATTCCCCAGGTGTGATTACAGTGAAGAGACACAAGGTGTGATGTGGATTAGAAATGCACATGATTTTGACAGACACTGCTGTATAACTATATATCTATATATGTAGCTATCCTATTCATGTACTGTATGTGTAGTGACTGATGAATGAAAGGTAAATAAAAAAAATAAAAGCTACATCAAAGATAACAGTGATACATGTTGTGGTGCTACCAGTTGTCAGTGTTATTCTATACTATAGTGTTAGTTGATTTCTTGATGGGAGACAAATAAAAAAGTGTTGTGGAGTTGATCTTGAGATATAGATGAAGAGTTTGATTCTATTAGTGTGTTTTGGATGTGACATTAATTATTGTGTTGTGCTAAATGTTGGTAAAGCAATCTGTGTGAAAAGATGTGAAAAAAGTGAACTTTGTATTGAGAAATGTCTGTAATTGGTTGTAAAAAACAAGAAAAACCAGAGAAACAACAACAGTAATATCGTTGGTGAAAAACCGTGAAGACTGGACTGATGATCTTTTTATCTTTTCATGTTTTGATGATGCCATGTGGCACTTTCAGAGCTCGGTTTCTACGATGTACCGGGATGACTGCATATAAAATGTGCAGCCTGCAGTCTGCATGGATGCCGTATTTACTCGTTGACAGCCTTTGATTGCTTTCTAATCCGAACCTAAACAATACATAGTGCCAATCAATCAGACTATTGATCCCTTTATTGATCGACATAATACATACCGGCTGCCTGAACCAATTAAACTTAATTGCTGTATTTCAACAAGATTGCTAAGGTCAACGCTTTAAATGACCTTTGACTGAGAGCCTGGTTATAATGGATAACTGCTAGCTGTTGTGGTAACAAGGGACAAATGAAGGGCTCTAATCCAGTGTTTGTAACTGCAGAGATTGGAGAGTCACCAATTATAATGGGAGTAAAAAATGAAATTATAGATAGAGGTTACAGATGCATTGTGTTTGGATGGGGATCAGTAAAATTGATCGTGAATACAGTTTGTTCCAATCAGGTTTTATGACTTGGATGCAGATGCACCTAGTTTTGAGTGTGGACATGCTTCCTTATAATCAGTAAGGACCAATTAACAGTTAACTTGGCTGTAAAATTTCAAATATAGATAAAGGATCCATTAAGGCTGTGTGTCGATAATAAAATCATTTATGATCACGTTTACAGCTGGCTTTAAAAGCTCCCATGTAACTAAAGGATGTGTGTGGGGTTTTACATCACGAGCCTCTGGTAAAAATGATTTTCACTCTCTGCACCCTGTCCAAATTCAGCAACGCTCTGTAAATCATGGATGTTTGCAATGCAAATAAACAAAGCTATGTTATCCCGCTTCTATCTACAGTTACAATAAACTGTAAGTCATCTGAGACAACAGGTCTGTAAACACAGAACACAGATTATAGCTGTATGTCGATTGTGTCTAGATGGGGACGTAAAGCCCATTTAAACACAGAAGGACATTCAAAAACTTATAAAAAGTCCCAAAGTACCTTTTTGAGTGAACATTCATTTACAATCATTTAAACTTGGGCATATGTTGTATATTTACAGATTTCAGAAATGGGAAGAAAGGTAAATGGAAGGCAGAAAGATAGATAAGTTTGTGTTTTCATCTGTGTAAACAAAGTAAAAAACAGAAAAATGGCATGCCAACGTTTCAGTTCACGCCTCAAAAACATATCAACATGTGATGCACAGTGTTAAATTTATGCATAGGTTTGGGACCCACCCCCGCGTACCGCATCCAGGGCCTCCGACCCCCGAAAGTTCAGTGAGAAGATAGCATTGTGTTTGTTTGTGGGGATAGATAACTCTGATTCATGATCCAACATAGTAGGTGGTGGTGATGCACCTTAACGCTGGTTGCCACCTGCCATAAAACGGAAAAAAGAGGAAGGTAGCAGCGCACATCCAGCTGTAGCGCAAGGAGACAGCTGCCAACCGGGGTGAGTCTGAGATGGAGGCAGGAACAGGAGAGCTGCTCGGAGGAGTTATCTTCTGACTTTTGCTTATTAGTGGTGAATTTACAGCTCACAGCAACTTAATATGATACAGTCTCTGGCTTTTGTTTGATATCTAGTGTCGGCAACATTTTTTGCCGACACTAGATATCACTAATGACATAGCGTGCTATCCACGCATAGTTAGGGCTAACTTGGTTTGTTTACTTTGTCACGTGAACGTCGCTTTTTTCCCCCATCAACCAATCGATTGGTTGAAGAGTAGGCATGATTTCAGTCGATGAAGATTTTCTTTGGCTGACTATGGCCTTATTAATTAGTTAGTTGTTGTGTCATGCTTATACAAGTGCCCAGCCAACTAAGACTTACAAAACACAAAAATACAATGCAAACAAAGAACTTTGTCTTCTGTACGAAGTTATACAAATAAAATCAGCCACACAAAAGGTTCCCTTCCTGAAACACAGTGAAGTTTCTTATAATCATTCATCCAGAAAACGTCGTCGGAAATTAAGGACTAAATAGGGTAGCCTTTAAATCATCATATAATTAATTAAAACTAAAAATGAAAAGCTTATATTATACCGCACAGCAACAGTGAGTACAATTACGCAGAGTGGTACCAAAGTTAAAGGGAACCTCTCTTCCTGCCTGGTACAGTGTGCCACAGCTTCTTTTGGCCAGGAAGGACTTGCTGGTTCCATGAAAAACAAAAAGGTAGAACATAAATTTTAATCGTCCTTGCGTTCATTTAAAGCAAGGTCGAAATGTTAATGACAGAGTGTTAACCGAAATGTGTGCCCTCAATTTAGCAAACAAACTGTCAAAAAATAATAAAGTGTGTGCTGTATGAAAAAAAAAAAAAAATACTATGTGCACTGTCATTACTTGAAATGTTTGTATGTTAACGGTGCTAAAAAAGAAAACCACCAACACCGTGTCAGCATGTGGTGTGGCCGTCACACAGATACACATGCTGAAGAGGTATACTTCTGTCCATGTGATAATTGGGGCCACATCTGGCGTAAATCCTGCAGTGTGAACGGAGCTCCAGTAAAAACCATTATGTGTCTCCAGGCTTCCAGCCAGCACAGGTGTCGCTACCTCTGGTGCTGTTAAAGTAAAAATAACTTCTGCCATATGTGTGTGTGTGTGTGTGTGTGTGTGTGTGTGTGTGTGCCACACGCCTACATTCATACTATACACAAACTCACATCTTCTACTGCAGCCACTCACACATTCCAGAGTTACACACACACACACACACACACACACACACGCCGCCTTACAGAAAACGAACAAACTAAACAGTGCTAACACCCCCAGATTAAGATAGTGTGGCAGAAATGAGACACCGACATAAAAATAATAATAAAAGAAAAGCTGCAGCTGCTGCTACATTCGACTGAGATTCCCCTCAACTCACATTCACACCGACACTGTGGCCTTTTCGCAATTGTAGAGAAACCCATAACAGAAAACAATTATCCACCGGGATATGATAAAGTAGGTAATTTCATGGCCTGCTGCTTAAGTTGTGGCTTTCCTGTCAGCTTGCTGTGGAAATCACTGTCATATATCTCTCTTATTCATTCCAAAGCTCTAGAATGGTGACCGACAAGCGACACAGAATAAGGTAAAAACAATAAATATATGAGTAAGTTAATGAATACATAAAGCAGACATGTTTCCACGAGAGGATCAGTCAAGATCAGACAAGAACAAAATGGATTATCCATTATTTCTGTAACAAATAATGGTTAAATCTGATTTCGTTCAAGAAAAAAAGACATTTCCTTGGTGTATCCTATGTTAATATTATATTATACATATGTTACTCTGATCCTGGTCCTTCTAAGCCCTGCGTGGCACAGATGTGGAAAAGCTGTTCTTGTGTTTTGAGGAGTAAGTCTGGATAAAATGTGGCAGGACTATAACTCTGCCAATACAATGCTAGAATATACAACAGATGACTTAGCCAACTGAGCACAGACAGATAATAAACTTAAGAACTTAAGAAAATAATAGGATCAAGTTTTACAGAATTTACAGCTCGCTTCATGCAGCTCCCGACGGTAATCTAGGATATCCAACGTGTAGGGAGTGAATACGGCACCAAAGTGCAAGGCTGAAATATGAAAAATGAATACACTTAAGAAAAATAAGACAATGGTGCAGTTTGTGTAAGAATGTATTTTTCTGTTTATCAGCTATTCATTGTGATTGTGATAACTATTGAACTTTGTACAAAAAATGAGGGATTCATTCGTTGAAAAGGGAGTGAGTCTGAAAAAAAAAAAGTATTTAAATGGTTATTGAAAACAATACACCATTTGCACTTACTAGCTAATTTCATCATGCTGACATCACAGTCAGTATAAAGTCTGCAACAAAACAAAACAATGTGTCAGCCTCATCCAGATGGCAAGAACACCTCACAGGCACGTTGCCAAATTCAAATCTAGACCAAATAAACACAAATGAAATTGACAAATTATAGAGATATCACACTGACAGCAACATATTTGCCTTTATCAGTCAGACACCATGATGATCCAGTTTTATGGATGCACAACATTATCAGCTAAAGATGAGTGGGGCAATAATCTCTGTCATTGATGGAGCTGTAAAGTACATATGGAAAAACATTGTCTGTACGCACTCAATACTACTGTGTTACTATTGACTACTATGAAAATAAAATTGTTATCCTTTGTTAGGTAACACTTTAGTTTAAGCCCCCCTATTTAGCATTTACCAGCATTATATAAACAGTTAATAAATGGCTTATAACACAATATAATGTAGTTGTAAGCAGATGTAAGTGTTTATTAATATATCTGTCAGCAACTATAACTCCTGTTGGGGCACCCATAAGAGGATGCTGGTGTATAAACAGATAATGAATGACGATACAGGAAAACACAGTTGTAATAATATAAAAGATGTCTTCATAGGAGAAGTTTTAATTGTTGACAAAATACAATAATAAACATTAAAACACCAAAAAACATTTTATTTTACAGGTAATTTTATACTAATTTTCCTGGAAATTTTCTGAGTAATTTGCAGGTTTTTAATGGTTAATTTTTAGGACATTTTACAGAAAGGATGAAAAAAAAAAGATATGTTAAATAGGTTTAGTTTCATTAAATTTGGGTCCATGCACAGTTAATTTGCAAAACATTCTTCATAAATAAAACACTTGACAATTCTTTAATTGACAGAAAATTATTTCCAATGTGTAGTGTTTTGTGTCAAATGATAGATTGGCATATCAGCTTTTTTCAATAATTTCACTGTGTGTGTAACTGTTCAGTCTTAGGACATAACTTTGAAAGGGTTGTCATTTGGTCATATATGGGAAATGTGATCATGATAGAGTTTTTAAGAAACTACCTAATATGCAAATATGTAGTTTAACACACAGAACTACACACTGAAAACTGCTAAATACCTGCTGTTAAATACCAGCAAATTGCTGGTACTAATTACTAAAAATTTCCAGGAAATTAGAATAAAATTACAAGACCTGTAAAATAAAGCGTTACCAAAATGTCTTTATACTGCTCATAACTGGATTATGGTGTGTTATAAACCTTTTCTTATAGTGCTTATAAATCCTAAATTCAGGTATTTAAAATAAAGTGTTACCATTTGGGATTATGCTTTGTACAATGAGAAATTTATTTTAGCACTCCAAGTAATATTTTGTAAGTAAGAGTAAAAAAGTAACTTATTTTAAGATTGCACATCCCCATAATCTAAATATTTTGGAGATTTTCTGAATAATAAAGTAATTTGCATATTGGTTAAAAAAATACACAGAAGCAACAAAACCAAAACAAAAACATCTTTCAGCTGTTCCCGTTAAGGGTCGCCACAGCAGATCATCTGATTCCATCTCTTCCTGTCTTCTGCATCTTCCTCTGTCGTGCCAACCACCTGCATGTCTTCCCTCACCCTATCCATAAACCTCCTCTTTGGTTCTCCTCTTTTCTTCTTGCCTGACAGCTCCATCTTCAGCATCCCTCTCACAATATAACCAGCATCTCTCCTCCGCACATGTCCAAACCATCTCAATAGCAGCTCTCTTGCTTTGTCTCCAAACCATCCAACCTGAGAGTCCCTCTAATATACTCATATGTATTATTATATTAAATCCTGTCCATCTTTGTCACTCCCAACGAAAATCTTATCTCCACCGCCACCTCCAGCTCCGCCCTCTGTCTTCAGCAGTGCCACTGCCTCCAAACCATACAACAGAGCTGGTCTCACTACCCTCTTGTAAATCTTCCCCTTCACTCTTGCTGGTACCCTTCTGTCACTCCTGACACTCTTCTCCCTCCCCCCCTTCTTCACCTCTCTTCCACACTCCCTGTTGCAGTTGACCCTAAGTATTTAAACTCATCCACTTTCGCCACCTCTATTCCTTGCATCCTCACCACTCCGCTGTCCTCCCTCTCATTCATGCACATGTATTCCGTCTTGCTCCTACTGACTTTCATTCCTCTTCTCTCCAGTGCATACCTCCATCTCTCCAGGCTCTCCTCAACCTGCTCCCTGCTCTCACTACAGATCATAATGTTATCTGTGAACGTCATAGTCCACGGAGACTCCTGCCTGATCTCAACTGTCAACCTGTCCATCACCATTGCAAACAAGAAAGGGCTCAGAGCAGATCCTTGATATAATCCCACCTCCACCTTGAACCCATCACTCCAACCACACACCTCAGCACTGTCACACTGCCCTCATACATATCCTGCACCTCATACATATCCTGCACCACTCTTACATATTTCTCTGCCACTCCCAACTTCCTCTCTCAGCTCCCTGTCATATGCTTTCTCTAGATCCACTACAAGTCCTTCTGACCTTCTCTATACTTCTCTCCTCACTAGTCAGCACATTTCCATCTCTATCCTTCATCACACTAACCTGCTGCACATCCTTCCGAGCTCACTCCCTCTGTCAAGCCAATCGGTAAAGGTCTCTGTCTACTTTCTTCATCTCTCTGGCTATCACACTTCTTCTTCACTCATTCCACCACCAAGCTTCCTTGTCTTCCTTCCTCTGTCCAAATGACACACCAAGTACCTTCCTAGCTGGCTCCCCTCACCATTTATGCAATGGTTATCCTGCCATCTGGCAACTCTTCACTACCACACAACAGTCTTCCTTCTCCAACTTCCACCATTTTATCCTTGGCTCTGCCTTCACTCTCTTCCTTTTCTTGGTCTCCAAGGTCATCCCACAGACCACCATCCAATGCTGCCTAGCTACGTTCTCCCCTGCCACCACCTCGCAGTCTTCAATCTTGTTTATATTGCACCTCCTGCATAAGACATAGTCCACCTATATGCATCCTCCTCCACTCTTATACATCACCCTGTGCTCCTCCGTCTTCTTGAAATTCTGTCCTTCCACATTCCTCTCCTTGACACCACACCTGCCCATCACCTCCTTCATCACCTCTGTTCCCTTCACCGACATGCCCATTGAAGTCCACTCCAATCACCAGTCTCTCCTCCTTGGGTGCACTCTCCACCACTTCATCCAAATCACTCCAGAATTCCTCTTTCTCTTCCATCTCACACCCAACTTGCAGGATATATGCGCTGACAGCATTCATCATGACACCTTCAGTTTCCAGCTTCTTACTCATCACTCTGTCTGACTCCCTCTTCACCTCCCACTCCCATCTACACCATGGTAGAACAGTTTGAACCCACCTCTGATGCTCCTGGCCTTATTCCCCTTCCACCTGGTCTCCTTCGCCCAACACCGGCACCTTGCTGGTCAACAGTACCAATGGTGGCTGTTGGTAACCCGGGCCTTAACTGATCCAGTGTGGAAATATGATTTATGATCCGCATATTTGATTTGGCATGCCGGATGCACTTCCTGACACAACCCTCCCCATTTATCCACGCTTTGGACTGGCACTAAGGTTAAAACCACCACAAAAACACAAACCATAAAAAGTTAGCATTAACTCATTCTCCACTACTGAAACTGGTTGCAAAAATACAATATTCTTGGGGTTGGTATTTTCTTCCCTTGCTAGCAGTGTATCAATGTATGTCTAATAATGCTTTGAAATGTAATCAGAACCTGTTTAATGTCCTCCTACATCACAGTAAAATGAATCATTCCGTCAGAGGCAACTATGAGTCACGTACATAGTCACTGTGGACTTCACTCCTGCATGAGTTTTTGAAAAATAGAGGAGAAGATGGGTGAATTGAAAGAAAGAGTGGGTTTTTGACTCCTCATTTCCAATCCTGTCACACTTTCAAGATGGTTTTGTACCGAGCTCTTAAAAGCAATACTGGCACCAGGGGTTTCCTGTGTCTTCTTTTTTTTTTTTTACATTTTTTGTTTTCTTCACTGCTGATTTTTTTGTGCCTATGTGGTTAGCTTGTAGCTGTGTTCCTCATTTTGTTGACTGCATGTTTCCCCACCTTGGAGGTTATCTGTCCTTGCTTCACAAAACAACTGTTAAAAAAGTGAATTTTAGCTAAAAGGAGCGAGTATGTTACGACTGTGAATAGATAACATGACTAAAATGCAAATTAGATGCTTATATTTGCTTTGTACCATCTAAAAATAAGTGGCTTGAATGGGAATCTAAGGATGGATCTATTTTCTCCAACAGCCTGCCAATCTTCACCTCTCATCTTAAGTTGAAAGATGACACATTGGTGGGTTTTCTATGTACTGATCTTACGTCTTTCATGAGATGAGATTAGCTGTGGAAAACAGACAAAATATACAAGGAACGCAGTAGAAAACAACATAATGACTTGAAAACACAACCCATTTTCCCACCCATAACTGCCACATTTAGTCAGGAATACACACATATACTGCACACACAAGAGATAACACAGCAGTGACGGTTAGAGAACAATTCAAATGTCCAGAGTTTTGTTTGTTGATTACTGAAATTGTTGCTCCTAACTCACTTTGACAAATAAGTGCCGTCTGATTGTTTTACCTTGAAGGAATGTGGTGACGGAGAGAGACAGAGGGAAGAAACTCAGAGAAGAGATACAAAGAAAAGATGGGCCGACAGTGAAAAAGAGAGTCAGGTAAAGAGAAAAAGCAAAAAAAAGAGAGAGGAAGAATGGGTATTGTGTTGAGTTAAAGAGACAGATAAAAGAGAACAAAATTGAGATTGTAAAACGCTATTATTCTCTGACCTCCATGTTATCATTGTTGTAACATGGACACTTGCCAATGCTGTGTTTCATTAACTCAAGACAAATAATTCAGACAATGGATACGATTTATTGAAGTTACTAATCCCAGTGATGCTCTGTTACTTTTATACTTGGGGGTTGACATATTTGCTGTTTTAAAGGGATCAATGGAGGGTTGATATCAGTGTGGTCTCTCTGATCAGCTGACAGAGGGCTCCAGAGGAGGAGAAATGTGAGTCAATGTCTTATTCACATGTTGTGTTTTTTCTCAGCTGGCCTGCTAACGTTAGTTTGGGGTACGCCTACATTCAGGAGTCACCTGATGCTAGTTTAGTTCAGAATTGGAGGATGTGCGAATCGTGCAGCTGAAGTTGCGACTTCTGGAGTGCCGTGTACAGTCACTGAGGCTATGCTAACGCTAACTGTTGGATGGTCAGTATCATGAAGGGTGAATGGAGCAGGTGGACCCAAACGCAAGAGATACGATGCAGAATATTTGAAGAATTAATTCAAAAGTCACAGGAGACACTGAGACACAGGGACATAGGAGCAAACACAGACGACATGACAGAGACTGAACTGAAAACTGGACTATAAATACACAGAGTGTGATTGAAAACTGGTGAGTAAAACAAGACACAGGTGAAACACATGAGGTAATCAACAAAGGCAGGAAAACACAGGAAGTAAAGGTGACAAGACACAAGGAGGAAACATTTCAAAATAAAACAGGAACTAAAATAATCAGACAAGTGACAAAACGCACGGGCAGATTGGGAGCTGATAAACTGGGGAAGACACTAGGAGCAGGGCTGGGCTAACAAGGGTGATGGTGAGAGGAGGTGCACATAAACACAGGAGGAACACACAAGGGAAACAGAGAAAACCAAGAGAACAAAAACAAAGTCCAGGCAGGATGTGACAGTCAGTAAATCCTTCCAAACTATATCCTTCCTGCTTGTTAAATTACAAACATCTAATTTTTTTATTTATAACATCTATTCCTACATGTGTTAAATACAAAACATGCAGTGTGTGTGTGTGGAGGGTTGTGAGTTGTTTAAGGGCAACTTTGGCAGAGCTGGCAGCTGAGTAATGACTAATGTAACATATGACTTTTGCTGCTGAGTAATGAGTTAAGTAATTCAAATTACTTTTACAATGTAAAATGTAATGTGTAATCAGTAATTAATTGCAAATTTCAAGTAACTTGCCCATCACTGTTCCTGATGTTTTCTCACAAGGATTAGCTGCTGTAAAAAAGTTGTAACAACTAATAATACTGCATGAAAAACGAATGTATCATAGACAAGAATGAGGTCATTAATGTGTTATTCATGTTGCATTTTGACACAATTTGTGTCCAGAAGGATGTTCTAGCCTGTGGCACTTCTTCATTAGCAACACTCAACTCCAAAAACTATTTTCTGAGTTGATTTAGTATCGGCTCTTTACCGAATTTAATAGCATAATAAAATGAAGAGTCACATCTGAGATTTGTTAGAATAAACTGGGAACATCTCAGCTCAGCAGCCAGCATGAGCTGTAGGCTGTGTTTGATCCTGCATTTGTTTGCATGTAAATCAGGTCTGTGTTTTTGACATTTAAAGTTATTTTAATTAGTGGCCACCTAGTCGCCGTACTCAGTGCCAACCAAGCTACATGCTGATGTTATGTGTGTGTGTGTGTGTGCACAGATACTGCAGATTGCTCTGCTGCAGCATTTGAACATCCATCCCCCTGTCTCTCTTGTGCTCCCTCCACCCTGCATTACACCTGGCCGTTGGTTCTGTTTCACACACACATGCACACACACACGTAAGCAGTGACACACACACACACACACACACACAGTGAAAATGTCCTTTAACGCATCAGGGGTCCCCCCCCCCTGTATTTTTGAATGTTGCTTGCTGCTTGCTGAGGCTGAATGATTGAAAATAACATTTATTGTGCCTTTCTCTCACTGGCGCTGCTGCATGGTGGACACACACACACACACACACACACACACACACACACACACTAATATACCCTGCATGTTTTGCTGAGGCAGTTTTGTTTATATGCAAAATGTGAATTACACATGTGGTAACAGCTTCTTTTTGAGGTCTGTCCATACCAGAGTTTAAATCAGAATGTGTTTTCACCTTTTTGTCCATCTATTTTGAAATTTTCTTTAAAACTGTGCCAAGACTATTGAGCCTTTCTAGGTTAGAACTTGAACAAGTTGCTCACCTGTTGCAGTCTCGTTTACAACAGGTTACTACTGATTTGGTCACATCAGGACTCAAAGACTAAGCTGGCCTAGTTTCTAGAGAGCCAATCTTACTGCCATAAAGTAGAGTCATAATGGTATCTACAGTATTTTGTTCTCAGGTTGTAGAACATAATCTTACAATGACTTACTTCACATAGCAGCTTTAAAACGAGTGAATTTAATGTTTCACTCTTAAGTTCCAGACTCATTAAAACATGCTAGTTAATGTTCATGTCATATAGAAAAGCACCAGAAAAAGAGGGTCAAAATCTATAGAGAAAGTAACCAAAATTTAAAAATAAATAAATAAAAATCCAAAGTGCAAACAGTCTGAACTCACAGTGAATAGCTCAAATGGTGACTTATCAGATATTCAAGAGTTCTCTTTTTCCTTCTCTCCAGGACAGGCTTCCTCCTCTCCCTTGTTCACTTTTACCAGTCTCGCCAGCCATCTCTCCATCCCTCGAGGGCTGACTTTTGCTCAATTTGCCCTGACCTTTCCATCTGTAAACAGCCAGACGGCAAGGTGACTGACTGGCTGTCTGTCTGATTCTAAATAGAACGGGAATGACACTGGTAAAGAGCAGGAGAGAGACACAGAGGGACTGATCAGAGGAAGGAAGAAGACCACAGAGAGAAAAAAAAAGACAGGAAAAAAAAAATCAGCAATGCAAGGAGTTAGTGAGAAATCTGTGGGTAGTCACAGCGTGAAACAGAACGAGTCTAGTTGTAACTGAGTCTGACTGAAAAACATCTACATACGGATACAAAGAGACACATGCATATGCAAGTTTTTTAACTGTGATATAATAAAAAATGTACAGGTAAGGCCAGTGTGGTTGAAACAGACCTGGTGTACTGAATATAAGTACTGAATTTACTTGGCATGTCTTGATAAAAGTTTTTGTGGCTCCTATCCTGACCTGAGTCCTTTAATAACAGGTATTAGACGATACAACTATCCAGTACTTAGGCTTATATTTATTTACCTATATGATACAGATGCCCAGTGTACACTCATGAGATTAGATAATACTAATGTAAATTCATCCCAGATGGGTTTTTTTTTGTCAAAAATGTTCAGTATACATAGTAAAAATAAGGTACTGTTGTTTTTCTGAAAACCTTTGAAGTGTTTTTATCTGCTTATTAAAGGGAACGTATCATGCACATTTCCAGGTCTATATGTTTTATTTTGGGGCTCTACTGGAATATTTTTTGCATGATTTAACATAAAAAAAATACTGCCCTTAATATTATACTACCCTTTATTCAGCCCCTTGGTTCAGGCTCTGTCTGTCGTTTTAGCCCATGTCTCTTTAAGTCACCCCTTCCGATGAGCCCGCTCTGTTCTGATTGGCCACCTTTCAGAAGCTGAAAAGCATGAGAGCGTGCAAACAATCTAACATCATCACGAGGAAGAAGTAGAGGTTACTGATCCTCGGGGGGCATTCTTACACACGTTCACCTCAAGTTTTGGAACATAGACCGTGTTTAACACAGACATCCGACATCATAACAGTCTAAAAATAACAGAAAATCATGAAAACATGATACACCCTTTTAAGAATGTGTGATTTACCTCTTTCTGAAAAACAAAGCTCGGTAAGAAGGCCTTTGTTGTTTCACTCCATTCAGATGGAATAGACTGCAACAGGATTTGAAACTGCATCCATTGATTTCTTTGGCTGATTCAAAGTTTTAATTGAGTCCACTATTGACTGTACCTTTACCTATTAGTTAATGTTCAGATCTTAGTGAAGTATAGATCCACTGTATACTTGTTCTAATCCTTTTACCATTATATCCCTATCTCTCCTCTGCATTTTCAAATCTTTAATGGCTTGTTTTTGCTTCGCTGTCATCAGATCACCCTCTATAATCTGTATAAAGGTTAAACAAACGAACAAATGAATGAATGAGTGATCAGCTGGTGGATGTGTTTCTGAACTCAAAACCTCAGCAGTTGATGGTCGAGTGGAAACGCTTTTTTTACAGTCGGTCAGACAGCGGGCCATAACGGTGCGTTTAGGGAGCAAGACAGTTTACTGTGCCAGGTTTACTGAGGGTAGTGCAAAGCAAAAGTTGATATTCTGAATTACTTAAAAAAAGTCATAGAGAGAAAGAAACACAGGGAGGCAAGAACTGGATATTTAGCTAAACATTATGGATGAAAGGGAGGGATAAAGGGAGAGAAACAAGACTCAGCAGACAGGAATCGTGGTGAATCAGGTGTAGAGTTAAGCTCTTCATCTATAGAAATGAGGTGTAGATAGCACAGACAAACTCTAAGGAAACAAAAAAATGGTTTTAATAAGGTCTTTATTGCTATACAGCAACAAACTCTGTTCAGGCCTACCCAGGACTCTAATGAAACTTACAATATAAAATAGTACATCATGCTTAAAACAGTCCATCCATGCACACGTCATTCAATCCACATCCATACCTGCTTACCTTTGTTTAGCAATCCTCACAATAGCCAAAAGCAGGAAACCTCTTTTCGATGCAAGACAAATGCATTCATAGCTTTGGGCACTTTAGGGAGAACATGCAAACTCTGGACAGGGGCATGAATCCAGAACATCACTGGTGTGAGGCAGCAGTGCGAACCACCAAGCCAAACTGTCACCTGGCTTCATAGAAACTGCATAATTCAAGAAGTGTTTTTACTGTTTTTAAACCCTGTTTTAATTTCCCTTTTAGAAAGAAGGAAACATACTGTGCACATGAATATTTTTGTTCTATCATCTCAGTTTGGCCATATTTCATGCTTTCCTCTGAAGAAAAAGTACCTTTACATATGCAAATACACAGATCGAGGCCTTTCATATGTCAATATTTCTGATACCTAATTCACTTTTATGATTTCCTTATAACTTTATTATTTGGAAAAATGATTCTACAATTTCAGCAAACCTCAAACCTTTAAACATTAGGACATTTTTAAATGAATTGTGCTGGGTTTTTTTTGATAATTTGTTTTTATTTTTTTATATAAATCATTAAAAAAAGGAATGAAAACACAGAGAGAGCCAAAGGTGGAGGAGATATGTGTTTTCACATTACTAAGATTGATTCAGAGACAGAGACTGAAGAAAAAAAAAAAAAAAAAAAACCTGCATTAATTCAATTCTTCATGCTAGATTAGATGTCAGATTTCCATACAGGGAGAAGAATAAATAGGAAGACAGATGAGAGAAGCACTGCGACAATGGTTCTGCTAAATTAGATACCGGATTTCTGGATGAAGATGAAGAAAAGACTCTGACTTTGTGTTACTAGTGACATCATCTCCAAGTTCACTAACTTTCATGCATGCAATCTGCTATAATGTCTATAATCTACTTGTTTATATATGCAAATGTATGTATTTTCAAATAAAACACACAAATCTTCTTCCTAAATGTGGAAGTTGCTGCAAAAACACATTGTGAAAGCAGTCACACAGTTTCTTTAACACACAAAGCTGCACCGTCAAGGTTACACACGAGCAAGAACACAGAAATCGATAAGAAAACCACACATACATATACACACACTGCCATTAAATGTAGAAGCTTTTCACACAGAAGCAGAGAGGACACACACACATACATGCACACAGTCACTGCACACCTGCAACGTTAATCAGGGAATCTCTCTTATTTACACACACACACACACACACTCACATCAAGGTACAATATACACACTAGCACATACATAAACACGAGCGCACAGCTGCACTTAATTCAACAGTGACATGTGCAGACACAAAAACATACTCATTAAACTCACACAAACACGCACAAGGAGTGCACTCAGACACATTGTAAATGTAGAAATGGACCACACACTGCACCCATATACTGCACTTCAACAATACTATAAATGTATGTCCCTCTCTCTCTCTCTCTCTCTCTATCACACACACACACACACACACACACATACACACACACACACACACACACACACACACACACAGTGAGATTGTGGTGTCCACGTGGATGTGTGGTTTTAGGCTCAGCTGGATCAGCCTGAGGTGAAGGAAATAGGAGACTTTTTTCTTTCTCCTGAGTGTTTTTTTCTTCTCCTTCACCTTTGTTCAACCTTTTCCTTTCTCCTTCTTTTACTCTTCACCATCCCGCCTTCACCATACTGCCTCCACGCCTCCATTTAGTCTTTTAATTGCTCTTTATTAACATAAAAATACAGACGTACTTATTGCCAAAGCAAAACAGCACGACGATGCACCGATGACAACCACAAATAGGTCAAATATATCGAAGTAATTAATCTCAAAAAACAGTTTTTCACAAAGGACGACGGCTATGATTTCTTTTTCCAACTCTTTTACAATGCTGTCAGTCGCTTTCTCTCTCAGCCACTTATTTTACTTTTCCTCCCCCCTCCGCTCCCGCCTCCTCTGGACATTTTAAGCCATTATAAAGCCTGGTTTGGCAGCCTGGTGTGTGTTCATGTGGTGCTACTCTGTAAAAGACCAAGATTGAAGCTTTGTGGAAAATCCTCGGCTTCCTTCTTAAATACACCCAGCATCACTGTCCAAGGTCCCATGGGGGAAGGGAGGGGGAGAAAAATAGATGGAGACGGAGGAGGGGGGTGGGGGGGAGGGGACAAAATTAGTAAGAGAAGATTGAAGTTCTGAGGGAAAGCACCTCTAAAAGGAGGCAGAGGAGGGTCTTAGAGGAGGGAGAGGGAGGAGAACGATTGTGGCTTGAAGGGAAAATCTCGTCTGAAATTATATTTACTGTTGGTCTGAGGAGGAGGAGTCAGATGGATGTGAAAATGGAGGAACATGGAGAGTGGAAAAGAAAAAAAAAAAAAAAAAAGTTGACAACTGGTAGGAGAAAATAGACAGAGCAAAATTATCCCCCTGAAATAAACATAGCTTCTTTTTTGTGAGGGGGGAAGAGGAGGGAAACATATCAGAGGAGAAAGCATCATCAAAATGGCCATAAATGGAGAAAAACAGAGCAACAAGGTCTTAAAAAGAAGAAGAAGACACTGATTTAGTCGTTGACTCTTCAATTCAACTCTTGATTTTTGTCTTTTCCAGCAACCAAACAAAAGCCGATTTTACTTTCACTTGACTTGGGCTCCAATATTATCACCAATTATCAAAAAAGTGAAGTGAACCAACCAAAGGACAAAGACAGATCTGCTGCCATTGGACACTGAGCTAGAGAAAGAAACTCAGTAAGAGAGGTAATGGGCTCCATATGTGTCTGAGTGCCACATTTAGACCCCCATATATGTCCTCTCCTCGCCTTACTGTGATTTCTTGACAGCATTCCATCGAGGACACACACACACGAACACAAACACACAGTTGCATTAAAAGCTATTTTGGAATTGACGAGCCAGTGCATGATGAAAGTAAGCAGCTCTGTTTTTTACTGTGTTTGTGTTTTTACTGTGTTGTTTGTGCACTCAAGAATGTACACAAAGCACTGCTTCACACATTTGTATTGCTCTACTACGTCCAGAACTTAAATTAATGCTTATCTTTCTATTCTTGAGTGAATATTTGGTCCTTATGGTATGTTTGAGAAGACATGAACACACACACACACACACACACAAACAAATATGACCACAGCAGTATTTACTCTCCCCCTGCTTCGTGTTGCTTTTTCAGACTTTATAAAGTTGTCTTTTTCAGTCATGTGCAATAAGGTCGTGAGGGTTGAGAATTTGCAGGGCTTTTTCATTCCAAATGAAATATCACACCAGCTTATCGGTCTCATTTGTTTTTCTCCTTGTAGTTGAGGTTGTGCTAATTTGTGTATGGTTGGAATAAAAACCTGTATACCAGTTGTTACTCAATGGCACGTGGATGGATGTTGCTGTTACTGAGTCAACCACTAGATCTCAAGTGTCATTATGAAAGCCATTATGAAAGCAAAGTTTTGTGGTTGAACATGGTATTTTCCATGTCTTATTACATGTTGATGTTACTGGAAGTACTCAAAAATGATACCACCTCATCTAACATGATTACTGGTATTTCTTACAACATAGTTGTGTTTCACCAGTTACAACGACTTCTGAATATCAAGTAGCAAAATCCTCTGTCATCATGAAATAAAACCCTTCATATGTAGTTTATGTTGAGGTTTGAGTGGGTTGTGCCAACAAGAATCATTTAGCTGGTCTGGTTAATGCTCATAAATTTTAGTCTTTGCATCTTTTGAAATGAGTTAAAAGGAACATTTCAATTTAAATGGACTTTCAGTTGTATTGTTTATGCTTATGCATCATGTACTTTATTTCCTGCTGCAGGGAGACACTGCTTACTGTAATTTTCTAAAAGCATGGTCATCGTGTGGAGTGATTCCATTTTTGGAATTACTGATTTTTTCTCTTTATATCAGTGTTACCATTTTTTTGATACCCAAATAAGCACAGTTAATTCCCAGATTACAAAGAGTAAATAGATAAATAAATGAAGGTCAAACCTAAACCCTAAAACCAGGTTTAAAGGAAGAGAAGAGTTAAAGCATGGTTTTGCAAATCTCAGTCTAATGATTTAAACTTTATGCAGCTCCTCCTTCGGTTTGTTTACATCAAATGAATCACTTGGGAAATACCAAAGACTCAAGTTTGCCCAATTTGCACAAACTTTCTGTTTACAGTAACATCTCAACAAATTGTGTGGTATTTCACTTATTCCTGAGAACTTGCTCATTTTGCTCATTCAGACTGGAGATAAACAAGCCTTTTTTTTCTTAAATCAACAGTGGAGATAATGGCCATATGAATACTCAGGTTACTGTTGGATTGGTGGCGATTTAACTCTTAAAGTAGTAACTACAGTATGTATTACACTGAAAAAGTGAGGACTCCAATCTACTGTTTCCATATGTGCAATTATGAATGCATTGATGTTTTCTTTAACTCTTGGCTTGAGGAATTTCCCCTTGAGGACAATGAAGTGGAATTGAAATGAATTGATTTCTACCCTGTGCTTACTGCGGTATGCTGACTCATACGGGGAACTTTAGCTCGCATTCAGTGCGCTAACCCAGGGGTCTTGCAACGTAGCACAGCCAATGAGTTTTGACATCAATTTCTAGAGAATAATTTGAAGGCCAGTTTTAATCTTCCCATGACCCACTTTTGGTCCTGAACCAGACTTTGACAAAACACTGCTGACATTTTTTAAGGTTCAGGACCTAAAATGAGATGTGAGTCTGTTTCTGTTGGGTCACAACATGGCCAAGGAATGTTTTCATTAGACTGGCTCCCAGGGTGAGACACTATATTTAAAGCTTTGCATACACATCCTGAATGTCAGCATTTTTACAACTATGGATCAGGACCCTGAAATGGGTCATGAACCTTTCATGGGTCAATCAGACCAGGTCCCATCGGTAAGAGGCTAATTGTACTCCCCTTGTTTTGTGGCTGAAAAAGTTAAAGAACCACTGAGGTAGACAAACTCACCCCATGACACGACTAGTTAGTATGACATTTGACTGTCCTTGGGGAGGCATGGAAACAGGGAGGGAAGGGGCAGAGAGAAGGAGTGCAGACAGGTTGTATGTCTCTGCCATTATGTGTCAAGCAAATTATTCCCCATGGAATATCAAGCATGTCAAAAACATTCACTCAGATCTCTCACAGTCCACAGTTACTCAACAAATCCCCGACTGCACAGCATCAAAATATTTCCCAGGTACCTGAACATACACGCATCTCAGAGCTTTTACTCTCACACTCGTGAGAAAGTATCTCTAACATCCATCAGGGCAGAAACAATTCAGTCAAACTTTCAAAGGAAGAATTACTTGAATTTTGTGTTTAAAAAAATATGAATGTGGTTTTAGAAAAAAAAATAAATCTTCTATATCACCTTTGGCAATTCTTTTTAATTACAAAGCTGGGGAATTATTTCACTCTTCTAATGAAAAAAGCACTATTCTCAACAGTCAATCAGATAGATCGTACACACTCAATAGTCAGACTCCAATCTGGATCCAGACTGAATAACAATTTGATCCAGACCAAGAAAAATTTAACTGCTTTTGAGTGACACATCGCTGTCATGTCACGTCACCTTTCTTTATTCGGCCGCCTGCTAGTCACCACAGTTAGCAAGGTTGTTATGGTATGTAGGTACTCTGGCTGATAAAGTAAAATGGTTTGTTCCAGGGAAATATGATACCATTGTTCTTTATTTGCGATGAAAGAGTGGCCATAATGAAGAGTGGGAACACAAAACGCCACAACGATACCAAACACGACTGTTTTGAACAAAACTATCCCAAAAAGAAGAACCACTGAACAAAACTGAACCAGATGAAGTCATTATATCAAGCCTCCAGCAGAATAACTGTAAAATCAAACATTTTCAACAATAAATGCAGTGAAGAACTCCCTGATGAATATTTACACAAGTGTCTCCATCTGGCCAGCCTGGCACAGTCTTATGCTCAAGTTTAAGAGTCTTGGTTACACCATGAAGGTGTCACGTCTCCCCATAATACAGAAATGCTGTTCATACTCAGGAGTTTTTGTACTAAAATATCATCATTTAATGCACCCTAATTGACCTTCTTAGATCTCTAAGTTCTCTTTAGGAATCTCTAAGTGGACCTCTAAGACTTGTATTTGAGTGCCCCTGAGATAGATCAACTTAACACAATATTCTTATAACCTTGGTAGCATAATGCAACATTGCAAATGTCATTAATAAAATGCATACAATTACAGTGTCAAGCATAGTACATGAGCTCAGGGGGAAATGTGAAATTCAGCTTTTGCTATTAGCATTCTTGTAGCAATGCCATCCCCACCATCTGTCAGAAAGATGCTATTTACCCATGTTGAAGTCAGCATTTTGATCCAACAGCACCATACTGTATATTTTCCAGTGAAGACAACACTCTAAATATGTGGAAAGACTTTGTCTGACCCAACTTGCAAGCAAGTTATTCTCTCTCTGTCTGTCTTTCTCTTTTTCTAAATAAAAAAAAAGGAGGAATAGCTCATTCCTGCCAACTGAAATGGGCAGAGCAATACATCCATAGCCTGATTCCCCCCGTTGCACACCTCAGCCTCATCTTGGCAGGGGTTAAGATTTTTGTGGAATGGCAATACATCATTTTTGTCTACAATACATTGAATTTTGGTAGAAGGATCACGATTTTCAGCAGCCTTCATCCATCTGTCCGTCAGATTTCATGTATAACTTGACAGATGCTTTTACTTTTAGTTTGATGAAACATAGAGGGGTGATGCATCTTAGGACTGTTGACATTTTACAGTTTAAAAATCCAAACTGGAGCAGTTAAAAGTTAAAAAATGGAGTTAAAAAATCAATGTAACTTCTATGTATGCAGATTATTCTCAATTTTATATTAAATCAATATTGCTGTGAAGTAATGGACAGATCTTACTCTATACTCTCGCCTAACCTGTCTCACATTTGCCCTAGTTCCCAACCACAAAGACACATTTGTATCTCATTTGTAACATCAAGACAGCTTTTACCGGAAAGACACGGACACAAAATGTGTAGCAGGACTGATTTCTAGCAGGAGTCAAGCAGAGGGGACAAAAGAAGCAAACGGCTCTGTGTGTTTGTGTTCTGTGTGACTGACAGAGCAGCAGTCGGCGAGTCTTTGGGTGAACTTGTACAAGACTCCAGAAGCATGGGAGCACTCAGGAATCATTAGATTGTCACTTCACATTATCTCAAGACTGAGAGAATATGAGAGGTTGTGTTTATGTGTGTGTGGCAGAGAGAGGGGATGGGGGTGGGTATGATTTTTGAACTTTTATCAAACAAACTTGTGTGATTTCTTTTTGCTTCTGTTCTCTTTCTCTCTCTTCCTCACTCTTCTTTCTCATTTCTTTGATGATGTCACTGCTTATCTTAGGGGCAAAAACCAGGTTTGAAATAAGCCCGGTTTCATGCCACTGCAATGCAGCACCTCAAACAACAGTATCTCTCTTGAAATTTAGCTTTTAACCCCAAAGAGCTTTCTAGCTTGAAAGAGACACAGGAGAGACCGCTGTCAATGTGAAACAGTGAGCCACTGTAACATGAAACACAGAGCAATATTATTTATATTTGAGGCTTGATGAGCGCAAGCTGTGTGACATTGAAAGCCAGATACTAAGAAAAAAAACTAATTCTTTTTTTTGTGTTTTTGAGTGCAGGGCATTTAGCTTTATCATGAGTACAACAGTCCTCTAACAGCTTAGCAGTTGGCCATCACAAGATGAAAGTTAAGCAGCAAAAGATAGCCTGTGTTTGATGAAGGCTGGAATGGCAATTACAGAAACAAAGCCAAATTACAAAAAAAAGAGAGGCTTTTCTGTTCGGATGGTGTGGTTTAGTGGACAAATGTAAACAATTTTAACATGAAAACCAGATATCAAAAGAAAGAGAAACCTATTTGAAGAGCAGCTAGTACTCTCAGCAACACAGCCCGAAGACTTAATTGTGTGTTTCTGTGTGTGTTGTGGGGTAACTATCTTAAAGCCTTACAGCTTGTTTGCTTAAAGCTTGATGCCGCAAAGCTAAAGAGAAAATGGACAGTTAGTGGAAATCTTTAAGTCATTGATAGTACAAGTCCTTTAAGCATGAAAGCAAAACAGCATATTAAGTAGCTGGCATTACATGTGTGCCAGATAGCTAAAGAGAGAAAAGGCATTGCAGGCCTAATCAGATTTTAGGATTTTTTCAGTGGCTTGGCTATCTGAGGTAGTGTGAGCACTTTAAGCATGAAAGCCTAACAACCAAAGAGAATAAGTTGTAGAGGGAGGTTTCAGTCAAAAGGATTAATTAACACTAAAAGGCTGTTTTAAGATAAGAGGACTCCTTCTTACCAAGGCCAAATGAGTCCGTTTGATCCAACATCTCACCCTCTCTCACTCTTTTTATGCGTGAGAGGGTGTGTTTGTGCATGTGTTGCGAGAGAAAGAGAGAGCACAAATGTGTGGAAATGTGTTAAAAGAGTTCTGAAAATATATATATATATATATATATAAAATAATAAAAATTAAAAAAACAGCTGCCTTCTCATAGCTGTCCAAAAAAGCTAAATTTTCAATAAGTCATCCAGCATGTGCCAACCCTCCAAGCCACAATCCACACCCCAGAGGAGGCTGTGACTGCTGTCTCTCCAGCACTGTGCACAGGAATGGCAACACTCATGGTTTTAAAGTGAAAGAGAGAGAGAAATACAAGAAGGGGGTTGATGGAAAGCCAGAAAACAGACAGAAAAAGAAAAAAAATAAAAACAGAAGGTTGTACTGCAGATTTTAGAGCTCACATGTGTAGGGGTTAATCTCTGCTTTTGTTCTTCAATTCAATCCGTCAGAGCACCACCTCCTTTTTTTAATGTTAGGAGGAAACATTTAATTGATCAGTTTCAAATTAAGCGTAAGTTCTTTTCAAAACAGTGACTCCTGTCTGCTGTGCTCAAAGGAAACCACAACAAAGACTTCTTAAGATAAATGAAGATATTTATTAATATAAAAAAAATGTCTTAATAATACATGATAAAGAGAATGATGAAACAAAAGAATAATAAGGCCTTTAAACGATAGTAGGAACTTTAAATCATTGGGAAATAGTGTCTTGAAGTGTGTGACTTGACCCTAACGTAACGTTGTAGCAACAGGGATGCTAAAGGGCTTCATCTTACCTAATTATTTATTTATTTTATCCAACCTTGACCACAAAGCCGTGTTATGCCTTACTGTCGAAGAGTTCCATTGTAGCTGATGTCTTCTCGGCAGGTCCGGCGTTGTGCAAGCTTTTTTGGGCGGTTGTGGCAGAGTTTGGGCTGCTGCCGTGGTGGACCAGTCTTGTTCCAGACTGCCAGGAAAAGTCTTCGTTACCGGCTGAGCTCCTAGGTGACAGTGAAAGAGTCCGTCGTCAAGCTAGTGAGCCTGACTGTGGCTGTCTGGTTTGGACAGCCAACCAGAGGTCCAGCTGAGGCGTCGCTGACTTCTTCAAAGCGACGTGAGCCTTAAGTTCAGGCTTTGTCTTTGTGAGTGTTGGAAAATGTACTCTGGCTGCTCCAACTCTTTAGTTGGCTACAATAATTACTTTGGTTTATTCTCAAAATGTCACTTGTGGATATACCATCTACAAGTATGTTAATGGGGAACAAAATATCAGGAACACCATTCAATATAATGCACCCTAGTATACCACCACCGCGCACTATGACCTCAATAATAAACGCAAAGTCACCTTTCTCACAACATCAACAAAAACTGAAAATGTATAAGCTTAGTAAATGTAGAATTTATGGCAGAGCTGTTGTATTGGATTGCATTAGATTGCACAAGTGTGCCTAATAAAGTGGCCGGTGAGTGTGTATGTATATTCATATGTCTGTGTGATAAACCTGGTTTGTCACCTCGGGGTACACTGGACATGTATCTGTGCCCAAAAAACAGTTAACCCTTTCATGCATAGTGGTGACCACAGCGGGCAGCTATTGAAAAGGCGTTTTCTTATATATGCATGGGTTTTGATGGTATAGTTGCACATCAGCCACCACAGTGGACTCTAGTGTGTCATCCCATACACTGCCATCCATTGGCCAGCCTTTGTAAGTGCAACACAAATTTCTCAAAACCAAGATGGCCGCCGGCTGGAAATGCTCAGCAGCTCAGGAATATCTTGCCAATTCTTCTATGGTAGTAGACCCTTGCAGGTAAATACAATTTTGTAACATCAAGTAATAACTAAGGAGTAATAGAATTGTTAAATTGCCAAGTATTGATTTTATGTTGGGAGAAAATGACGATTAATCATCTGTCCACTAAGTTGGACATCATGCATCACTGGCTATATTTCAACTACAATTATACTATTAATGTGACTTTGTTGTTCTTGGAAATACTTCATCTGCAGTAACTTTTTTGGCTTTAAATCAATTAGAATGTAACTTGCAGTTTTGAGGGGGCAGAAGACAGAAGGAAGAGGCTGAAGAGTCAGGAACAAGGTTCAGTGTTCCGAACAGTATTAGAACATGTTAAAATATGTTAAAAAATTAGTTTAACAGCTTTGAAAATATATATTATTTTATAGTTTTCAAATAATATACAATTTTATTTGTTAATACATTGTAAATACATATTCCTAACGCATGCAGTCCACCTGAGTGGACATGTGAAAAACTCCTTGAGTAATGCATGTTTAAAAAAAACTGGTTCAAATATTTTTTTTCATGCCTGAAGAGGAATAAAAACACCTCGGAAAAAAAATCCTGACTGAGGTTGTTATAATTCATGCATGAAAGGGTTAAACAAGTGCACCTCTGAGGTAAGGTCATGTAGGGGGCATAATCAGGTACTCATACATCCCTGTGAGGACAAACATATAAAAAAATCACAGAACAAGTAGTTGAATGTTGAGAATGGTTTAGATTTAGTCATAAAAAAAAGAAAATGTTGGCACCCTACATTGTTACATGACACCTGCGTCCTAATTCAGTGACTGGTTGAAGTCCACATTTCACAATGTCACAATGGGCTGACAAAGCATGTCCCATTTCAAAAGCTCCTCCAAATGCACCCAGCAGGAAATGCTGCCTTCCTTTGCCTGAATTCAGAAGACATATCCTGGTATATCCTATGTGGCCAAGGGTATTCTATAATCTATCCATAAGCCATATTGTGTGCCAGTTGACTGCATAATTCAGCCCTCAGGTGATCCTTGGTATCTCCTTAATAATCATACAATCACATTACCCAGTATTTATGCAAGATGTTCATATTAGAAGCCAAGCATGAACAAATCATGTTGTCTCTAGTTAGAAAGCAGTACTTACATTACAGATAAAGACAAGTTATTGAAGTATTTACTGTTGACCTGGTTGACTGTTTACCAGGTTTACTATTAGCTCGTTGTCCTTCCTGCACTGAAGCATTTCTTAATTTTCTATAGCCAACATTGTCTCCTGAAAGTTCCTTTTACTTTATATTATTAAATGGTTTTGCCTAACATGTTGCCGGGGAATGTACTGTACATACTGCATGGATCATGTTCACTGGCAAAATTTCTTCCAAACTATGAAGTGCTACATTTTCTGACTGCACACAAGTCCTCAGGAGGTAATTAGATGGATGGTTTGGACTCAACTATAACAGTGATCTTTCCCTAACCTTAACCAAGTGTGTTGAGTTGTCTAAACATTACTATAAAAAATGTTCAGTAGCTATCAAATGAATTAAGTGGCCAGCAGCACATGCATTCAGTATGAACATTTTGAAACTTTTTATTTAAAACCTCTGGACAGCGTTAACAACATCAGGATTTTACAGTATAATATCCAATGTATTTCTCATTAACTAACAGTTGTGGAATTTAGAAGATGTAAGTTAGTTTTCTTGTATCAGAAACTTTAATAATTGAGTGGTGCTACAGTAGCTGCAGTAGCTGTTGGGGTGTCAACTATACACATTTAAACTGAGAACTGTCCAGGACTAAGTGTTATACTGTACCAGTTCAAACTCTCTGCAGCCACTGTGGCGGAGCAGACCTCTGGGCTGTATAAAATCCCCTATGATGAAGAGTGTGTGGGAGCTGACTAAGAGAGGCAGGAGTGCAGTAGAGATTAAGCTAATGTATGCAGGTGTGCAGAGCACAGCCACATCTTTTGAGTGTTTTGAATACACCCACTGCTCGGCCTGATTAACATTTAAGTAGGATGTAGTATACCTACCCACCATACTAATTACTCTGGTAAAATATAGAGGGACAGAGCATTACTTATTAAACTTCTATGTATCCCAGAGGGGTTTGCTGAGCATGCATGCTGCTTTCAGGAACACCTTACTTCACATTCATTTAGGTGCACATACGCACATTAGTGAGTTGTCCAGTACAGCCTCAGTCCTCATCTGCTTCCCAGTTGAGCAGCTGGGAGTTTATACCTCGTTTAAAGTTAGTGCGGACTAGAAAGACCTTTTAAACTTTCTTAAAGATCGAATCTTTCAGCTATTTTCCTCTGTATTCTACAGTATGAGTTTATCACTGGATAATATACTGTATAAAACAACATTAAAACTACCAATAAATCAAACATAATCACTTGTGTAACATGTGAATTGCAACAAATAAAAATTACACTTTAAAATGCTTTAATACTATTTGAGCCATCAACACCAATCAGTAAGAGAGCAAGTCTGACACAAAGTAAGAAAAATAACTCAACTGGTTTATTTGAAATCTACCTGAGAATTGTCTAATTTGCCGTAGAAAAGCATTCTCCAGCAGTGAGATATGGGGACCTTTCATTGTTAATGAATTTGAAAAATGGGACACCAATACAATTGCATGTGTTTAAGAAAAAATTTGCTGACATGCCTACTGCAATCCAGAACTGCAGTCATCCAAACATCTCAAAATAAAGCTAAAGAAACTTGTCCAACCCTTTATTTTTATAACATGTTGATCTGGGACACAATAGAAACTCACTAATCAGTGTTTTAATGTGACACATTGATGGTTTCTGTCATAAACTAGTTACTTTAGGCAGATTTAAGTTCCTCTACATGGGAAAAAACACATGTATCATCTTCTGAAATGTTGTTCAAATAAACACAGGATAAAAATAAGAGACTCAATAAATAAATAAATCAATTTCAAGAATCTTTCAACAATCAGCCAACATCAAGACTGAAAACACGGGGCAGTAGCACAGATACAGGCCCTTCTGCTTTTACCATCATTTTAATAAATAGATAAGTTGTGTGCATGGGAAAAGGAAGTGAGGTCTTTAATATTTGATCGCCTGTGTGATGTGTTGTCATGGCAACCCACCTGTATGATCGTGAGTGGCAGCTGTCATTAGAAATGAGGAGAGACAAACAGATGGAAATGGAGAAATAAGAACAAAGTGCAGGGAATATAAAGAGGGAAGAAAGGGAGAGAGAGACATGAACGTCAGATGAGACGGAGAGGCAGAGAGATTATGAACAAGAGGAAAGAGAACAGTGAGAGGCTGAAATTGATATAAAAAGAGAGGGAGTGTGGGGGGGGGGGGGGGAAGCTGGCAGAGTAAGACGTGTGAAGTTAAGAAATGTAGAGTGAAAAATCCTCGTCATTCGCACATGAAGATCTGCGTGGTGTGCTCATACACACAGATGGGTAGATGGGCGGATGACAGATGGAAAAACAGACGGGTGGACAGACACAGAGACAAACTGACAGCAGGACAAACACTTTTACCTATAAGCGCAGTATGCACAGAATATAGAGCCAGACTGACAAATAAAAATATGCACAGACATTGGACAGTATACACAGCATACATTAAAGGAAGGGTTGCAAAGCATTTTCATGTTGATGACCCCAGAAGGATTTCCAGAAGTAAATGACTTGCATGGACTAACACACTAACATGGAACACTTGGTGCAGAATATTATAGTATGGTATAATAAATAACGTTGACTGTTTTATTGCTATTATACCAGAGTTTCATTGCTGGTTCCATTGGTAAGTGCAGGCTTTTTCTCCTAAAACTGAGACACAAGCTCAGCCAGCACCCTTGTCTTTAAGATCTAACCTGACTGAACCTAATTGGTTCTGCCAAATTTTAGACCTGAACTCAACATGAGACCCGAGGCTATATTTTTTGTTTTATTTCATCCATTGCTGACCGTTAGCTCACCAGGCAAATGCAATGTAATGGCTAATGTAATGGCTAATTTCCTCTTCCAGCTCAGCTTTGTGTATCTTGCAACACATGATATGCATGGATACAGACAATTGGTACAGTCAGAGGAAAAAAGAGAGCAATTTACTTAACAAGTACATTTGAAAATAACCAACCAAACCCCAGTCTGTGAATTCTATCCTGTATGATTTCAGTTCCAGGTCTCTAGTGTTAACATCCCGTAGTTTGTACATCCTCAATATAGATTTCCATGTCCAATAAGAACATGACACCACTTTATTGTAGTGTTTTGTTAAAGGGGATATATTGTACACATTTCCAGGTCCATGTTGTTATTCTTGGGCTCGGCATAGACACATTTACAGTTTTTAACTCTTGGGACCACTTTGACACACAAATTGAGATAGTCATCAGAAACACGTCCTCCTCACCTTTTTTCATCTTTGTTCAGTTATAGTCACCTTTACCCCCAATGCAGCATCAGCTGTGGCCCATAAGCTGTGTTTGCTCCACATACAGGAGCACCAGTTACTTTGCAAAACAACACAAATGACAACTGGTTGACTCAACTTGCCAATGAATTCTTGTCCTTTTTTAAGCACAATCAGCAGCTGATTGGAGGATGACTCAAATATTCAAAGTCAATAGATGAGAAAAAAATCATTATAATCTGATGAAAGGTTAGTGTGTAGAGTCTAGCTAGTGGCTTAGGCTGGATTACTGGTATTAAAAAACATAAACAAGGGAGTAGCTTTTGGTCGCCTTTGTCAGTCATGTGATCTTAGGTTAAGGATGAAGGCTAAAGGTCATATTTGTTTAAGGAGGAAACTTGTCCTTGGGGTCCTGTGGTATGACGGGTATGTCTATGGTTTATGTTGCCAATGACCCAAGGCTCACTTCTGGTCAAATTATGTTTCTTTTTAGTTTTTGAAAAATAAGACTGAGTTTCAGTATTGAATTACAGATGATTATGTATAATTGGTATCTTCAGCCTGAGAGCAGCTATTCGCTGGTGTTGCAGATATTTGTTACATTTAGGTACAAGCTCAGAAATAAATGTAGCTGTTTATCATCTTTAAATTGTTTAAGTGAGTTTGGTGTGTTTGTAATCAGAATAAGGACCAGAGGGAGAGAGTTCAACTATCGTCATCTGTCACATGACCCACATCAAACGTATCCCTCTAGTCTCACTCTTTCTACTCAAATCATATAGACTAATATGACTACCAGTGAAGAAAAAAAAAGTGGTTTAACCTTGTAAAAGGTTATTGTCCTCAGTGAAATTGGAGTCCAAGAATGTCCAAGATGTTCTGCCATTTACACAAAATCTAATAAGTTTTTATTAGGACATGTAAAAATACAAGATTCTTTAGGGTGACTCCAATTTTACACATCATCATAAAGTTTTAAAATATAGAGACGTTTCCTTTTCTTCAGGTCAGGTTGATGACTGACTTTTGTCTGCAGATATTAACCCTACAGATACGCCCCGAGCTGTTTCCTTATTTGTGTTACTCAGATGCACTGCTCTCTTGCATCGATCCTTATTGATTTAGGTGGCTATGATGCACACATTTTTACATAAAGCCTTATGCAGCTGTAAACTATTTAACCCAATTAAAGTCCCCCAGTGAGCTCTAGGCCCAACTTTAAGAACCACTGCCAAGTCGGTTTTTTGTTATCTCTGTTCATCAATTATAACACACCAAGCATACACACCATGTACTCTCATCCAGTCAATTTGATAGGTCAAAGAGACGATTCAAAGAGAAGATTCAAACCATACTGATGAGTTTCTTAACATCTAGCTGTATTTTATTAGATGCTTTGGCAACAAGGGGGCTAGTTTATGATCTGCCTTGCTTTATCCTGCTTTTTATTGTCATGTAGGCATAAGCCTCCTCCTGAGGGAGCTTTTCACTGAGCACATGTACTGGTAACTGTTGCATAAAAGCCATCATACCTAGGAGGGTATGCGCTAGTACTGTTATGGGTGCTTTGTTGTTGCCAGCAGTACTCGTACCTCACTAAATCACTGTCATACCCATAATCACAGTAAAGGGTCCCTCTCAGATATTATTATTGTAATAACCCACAATAGGCTGCGGTATATGGGAAAGCATGCTGATTGCATGTAAGAAGAAAACTCCTGAAGTGTTTCTTTTATCTCAACTTCTCATCAACATTTTATTAAACAAAAAAAGATATTTTGCTGCAGCGTAGTCTCCTAAACCTGTCGAGTTATGACGCCGCCCCTGCCATCCGTCATGTTGCGGCGGTTAACATGGCAGAAATCCCCATCTACAAGACGCACACACACAGAGAGAGCTCCCCTGCTTCTCATAGCTCTGTGTACATCTGTCTGACCTGGAGAAGATTAGATTGAGGCACTCCAGGTAGAGAATCAGTAAGTGTGTGCGTCTGTGTGTTTGTGTGTGTGTGTGTGTGTATGTGTGGAAGAGAGAGAGAGAGAGAGAGAGCTGTCAGGAGAACTCAGTTGATTTAATCTCTGCTCTCCTCCCTTCAGAACGACTGGAGATGCGGTGCACACATCATCCCACACACATTTTAAAGGCTTCATTTGAATCCACTGAACTAAAGAGGAATTTGCATGAGATTTTAAATGTTAAAGAGGTTTAACAAAACAGTGCCCACATACGCAAACACACACACACACAGACACAAATACACACACTTATAGACAGAAACACACACAAACACAGTGAGGTTTGTGCCTTCAGGCTGAGATGCCCTAACAAAAGACATTTCACTCTGCAGCCAAAGAAACACCTTCCTCTTCCTCTTTCTCTCTCTCAGTAAAACTGATGAAGTTTTTGAATGTTTCCTCCCTCCGGTAGGATTCCTTCCTGTCTCTCTCTAGTAATCTCTCTCTCTCTCTCTCTCTATCATACTCTAATATATCAATTTCCCCTTGTACACACACCTGCTGTCTCTGTCAGTAACGCACACACACACACACACACACACACACACACACACACACACACACACACACACTATGATCACATATTAGGACCATTGAAAGGAAAAAAAAATCATGTATATATAATAAAATATATGTTATGCTTGGATAATATTGATTGGATTACTTGTGTGTGGTTTAGCATTTCAGTTGAAAGTTACTAGTAGTGTGTCACTTTCATACAGCTCTGGTCTGTGTTGTGATGTCACATCTGCTTCCTCCCCTTGCTTGGCTCTTCCACAGGTGCCATCAGTATGATCTGCTGGAGGATGTACACCTATAGCTCTGTTTGGGACCGTCTCCTACAGTCCAGGATATTTCCTGTCAAAGAGCTTATAGTCCTACCACACTGGTGTACTCAAGTGATGGGAATGGGAAATGGGAAAGCTAGATGTATACATTAGATACATCTGCTTCCCTAAACTTTCCCATTTCCCATTCCCATCACTTGAGTACACCAGTGTGGTAGGACTGTTTAAGTCCCACATCTTACCACTTGACTTTTTTTGACAAATAGACGAGAGCTCTTTGGAAACTGACTTGACACTACCCCATCTGACTGACGCTAGCTGAACTGACCACAACAAAGGAACAAAGTTGAACGGACCAAAAGAACTGACAGTCAGAGACATTTTCTTCCATTGCAAGTGAAATGTTATAAGGAACCAGTTTCATGTGATTTGTGTTATGTGTTCAAACCGTGAAGCGCTGTTAAAACTGTTTATTGTTGCACTGAATGCCTTAGTCACGTATCTACCAATATTTTTGTTTTCCACAGGAGCCTTCGATATATTTGAAGTTGAAAGTACTCTCTGGCTCCAGTTGTTTATTGTGTCTGTCATTCTCTATTTCAACCCCTCCTACGGACTTAGATACTGGTCTTAAATATATCTCTGTGAACCCTTACTGTGTTACACTACTATTAAACAAACTTGGAAGCGCTCCTTCTTCTCATGACTACAGCAGTTCCCTTCTACACCAACGAGAGAGTGTGAAACACAGTGACAGTCAGCGAGAGAGACAGTGAGAAAGTCAAAATGACATAATGAATATAATCATAACATGACAACACTACTTTGTGAAATACCCAGAAAAGAAAAATACAACACAGTCTTCCATTTGCTCCAGGATTTCATCGTTTTGCAGACAGCAATGAAGCAAAGTTTAACATCAAGCAGTGACCCGAGATGGTGACTGCATTACTATCGCTGGATGTCCTCTTTCATGTGTGGCAGTAGCATCAACAAGGGGTCTGATGGGTTGGTATTTCCTCTCTCAGGATCACAAGACTTTCCCATGGCATCTCGACTGTAATGGACATAACCATGTCATGATGGGATTACTGACAGTGTAACAGTGTTACATCGCATGTTTACAGCCCTAATCGGACAGGATTTATATCTCTCGGAGGAAGTGTGGTGATTTTGATATTCTATGCGCTATTCAGTGATTTAAATCCTGTCCTGCACACCCACGCAAACACTGTTTTTTTTTGCACACTCACTGGTCGTCCAGTTTTTCAAGACCTGTCTACATAGTTTTAAAGTATAAGCCTGTCAGTGTTTACACATGCAGAGCCCAGGTTGCTGAAAATCATCAACTCTGCCCATATTTTGATCTGTCAAGAATGCAACGGAGGGATTTGAAACCCTTTTATACCTCTATAGACCATTTATACACACAATCCTGCTTGCAAGCAAGAGAGAAAAAGTAGAAGCTTTTCCCCAAAGGAAAAGGAAGGAAGCTTATGGGCTGCCTTCATGTACCTAATTTTGTGTGTAATACGCTGGGGAGTGTATTGTCGATCGCTGTAATTTAGCACTGGTTAAAATGCCAACCAGAATGATGAGTCCAGTTACCGAGGAGCATGGCCAAAGTTTATCATGCACATCCCCTTGGAATATTCATCTCACCAGACTGTGTCTTATGATTTTTAATGAATGACCTGGACCGTATATAGGCAGCGCATTATTACACCCATAAATTACGGAGGGGGGGGTGTTAGCGTCCATGTGCAGTTTCAGAATACATTTACCTGTAAAGTATTTGAAATTTATGAATTACAGCGATGAGGGTGATGTTACTAAAATTGACAGAGGATGTAGGAGTTCAGGTTATGTGCTCGGTCACTATTACATTTCCATGGGTGTGTGTTCTGAAGTAATTGCAAGTAAAGATGACCATAAATAGAACTGAAATCACTGAATCAGACCATAAATACTACATTCCTAGACCTTTCACAGTAATGCTAACGCTCTCAATACAGACTCAGTGATTTTCTCCTGCTACCCAGAAACAATAACAGTTGCTTAAAAACTGTTGTCATACTGCGGCATACTGAACAGAAAAATGGATACTCAATTAGTGTAATCTTCCCAGTGTTAATGTTTAGTATTATCCAAAGTACAATTTAACAATGTTTGCATGTTATTGTACCTTTTCCTTGCTTAATGCTCTGTTTCTGTGCTTTCTAGTGCTTCCAACTTGTATTTAATCTTACTTGGTGTAGCTGTCTCATGGTGCACTGGTGCAATGCACTGCTGCATCTCCTCCTTCTCTACAGCAGTACAAAGTGACATAATGCTAACTTGTGTGGAGTGATAAAATTTTCTACTGTGTATTTAAATATTAATATCAATTTCCAGACTGTGGCTCTGCTTTTTTTTAAAAAAAAAAAAAAAAAAAAACATTTAGGAGCAGATCTTCAAATTTCCATGCATCAGTGTCACCAAGACAAATTCGCATTATACTGTGATGCTCAAACCTTGTTTGAAACACAATAAAGATGCTCTTATTTGTTTATTTCGGCAGCCAGCCGCGGACAACTAGTTGTCATTCATATCGCATCACTGAAGAGGTGAGAACATCTCTGAGCTTTTAGCACCTTCCCACTGATCGCTGCGAGCAGGGGGTGTAGCGTGATCCCATCATAACACAGGGGCATGTTATTAATAATACAGTGTCAATGTAACCATTTATATGCATCTTCAAATACATCAGAGACTGTATAAGCATCTAGCCATCTCCCTATGAATCTATTAACACATCTATCTGAAAAACTTTATTACCTTTGTTGCCAAAAAACATAAGGAACAGCTCTGTATGAGATATGACTTCAGATTAAATATAGACACGACACAATGTGCATTCAGGCTTCAGTATACATTGTATTTACATGTATATACATATATACAGTATACATTGGGTGCTGGTGAGTGTTGTGAATTGGCAGGAAATAAGACAGGCGTGATATATGTTTAGATCATCGCGGAGCATGCGCATAATTCCTGAATCTGAAACTGCCAGAGCTTGTGAAGACTCTTATAAAATAAAATGGTACTAAACACTCACAGTGGAGGGATTTACAGAGTTCGATATTAGTTTCTTTCACCAAACATCTCTTTTTTCTCCCGTGTCCGTTTTGTTCATCCCCTCTCCATTTGTCTTTCCTTGTCTTTTGCTCTTCTTCCCTCACATCTTTCCTTTTTTTTTTTTTTTTTATTCTTTCTCGCCTGCAGTCTTTTTGAATTTTTCTCCTTCAGTGAGTTTTCTGGATGGAAAGTCAGAGCTGTTATAGATTGAAATCAGCCTCACTTTTTCTGTGTGTGTGTGTGTGTCCGTGCGCACATGTGAGCGAGCAGAGCTGTTAAAGTGAGATTGATCCATTGGCTCCAGCTGAGAGGGGTAGAGAGGTCGGCTGAGCTTCGTTCCTACCAGTTTGGTCTCCTCCCTCTGAGAAAATGCCAACAGGTTGACTGAGTTTCTGTTGCAACAGACTGCTAGCTTGGGAGGAGTGGAGATTTTGGCCAGGTTTCAGTCCTAATAGTTTATCCCTCTTTTTTATCAGGCAAACGTTGGCAGTGTTTCAAATCACAGTTTGCATCGGCAGACAGGCTGGCCTGTTTTCAAATTATTGCTTCTTTTATTACAAAGGGGAAGGGAGGTTGGCTGAAGTTCTTTCCTGGTGTCTGGTTCCCTTGTCACCCCGAATGCCCTTCTCTATCTGCACTTGACTCTGCCTTTAGTCATCACTTATTTCATCAGGATGCCAAATCTGAGCATTTGTTGCCTTCTTTGTTTTGATGTCACTCGCACTGGCAGCAACATTTTGGCTGTCATTTCTGTAATATGTACACAGTACAACATGTCATTTCCTTGTAATGTTGTTGTTATCGGGAAATCACTCAAAGGCCACTTGTGAAGCTTTTAATAGGTAAGTAACTCTACACCTGACAATCAAATTAATAATCAGCATTCATTATCCCTTACAGTATACATCAAAATCAAAAAAATCAGAAGTGAAAGTAAAGTAAATCAGAAGTCATTATAATTACCCCCCTCCAGCACTAGCACTAGCAGCATTAACAATCTCTCCTCTAGTCTGGGTGCCTTATCTGATAATGATAATGTTCATGAAGAGGCCGGCAACCTAGCTGTTATTTTTTTACTTAGAGTTGTCTTTTGATGCTCAGATGGCCAAAGTGTTGCAGTCCTGCTTTTCCCAATTGAGACAGCGAACCAAGATCAGGTCATTCCTTTCCTCTGCGGACTAAGAAAAGGTTATCCATGCTTTAACCTCCTCCAGACTTGACTATTGCAATGCACTTTATTCTGGTATAAGCAGGTAAAACATCCAAAGACTGAAGTTGACACAAAACGCTGCTGCCAGGCTTTCAAGACGTACTGAGAGAAGTGACATTACACCGATCTTTGCTGCCCTTCGCTGGTTACCTGTGAGTTTTAAAATTGATTTTAAAGATTTTTATGCTTGTTTTTGAAGCCTTGAACGGTCAGGCCCCTGCCTGTCTCTGTGATTTGCTAACTCCCTATGAGTCTGGTCGCTGCTTGAGATCCTCCAGCAGGGCCCTGCTAATGGTTCCAAAATCTCGACTTGTCACTAGAGGGGACCTGGCTTTTGCTGTTCGGGCCCCTCAGCTGTGGCACTCCCTGCTTGGAGATCTCAGTGAGGCAAACTCAGTGTCCTCTTATAAATCTCTTCTTAAGAATCATTTATTATCTCATGGCTTTTACTTAACTGATGGTATTTGCTGTAAATATTTAAATTATTTTATCCTGTTTATATCTTATGTTTTGGATCTTATTTACTTGTATTATCTGTTTTTATTGTAAATATATAAATATAAATAAAGTTATTATTATTATTATTATGACACTTAACATCATCCTTGTGTTCTGGTAGTCTAGTAAAGGGCAACATACAGCAGCATACTTTATGACATGTGTCAAAACCCATTGATTTCAACGTAAGCCCGCAAACCACCAACACTGAGATGCATGTCGCCCGTCACGACAAACCAAGGTAACAAATGTTTACATAAAAACAGCAGATGTGGGCTCAAATGTACCAGAAAGCTGCTCCAATGCTCAAAGTCATGTCAGATGGTTAACAGTAAGCATAATGTAATGACCATGCTGACATAAAAAAGAACAGTCAATGAAATAACAACACAACTGGCAGTAAATGGTTTCTTCTGAAGACAAGACACCAGGAATAATGGATGGTTGACATTCAACCAGAAATATATATATTTTTAAGGAATAACACCACAGTAGTCCTTTAAAATGAGTGCCAGAGCTTTAAAACAACAGTGCTACTACCTGCCACTATGTAGAGATAGCCTAGATGTACAGTAACAAGAGCACAGCACAATGAGTACAGTATGGTAAAGTGCTTTGGAAGAAAGGAAAGCAAGAGATGAAGATGACATTAACAAAGACAAATTGAAATATTAACACTATTCATACTTAATGAGTTGGAATGAAGAGAAGAGAACTTAGCTTTTAATAATGAAAATGTCCCTCATCATCTTCTCTACACTATCTGCTTGGAGCTGGTAGACTTATGGACCACACCACCATAAAACCAGTTTAACACACACACACACACACACACACACACACACACACACACACACACACACACACACATACATACACATACTTATTCAAAAAGACAGATTCATACACTTTCAGAGCTATACAATCAGAGCTTTTAGCTTTAGGCACAAGCACACACACCGCACACATGCAGCTGTTAGCCTTCTGGCCTATCTTAGTGTCTACATACTTAATATCACACACTACCACCACCCAGACTTTACACATAATGTCTGTCACACACATGCACACACACACACACACTGTCTGACAGATGAGAGGCCCATTTGCCCCTCCTCTCCCTCATTTCCTATATGGGAGGAAATACAATAAGTGCTCACTGCCATCTTGTCCAATAGACTTTTAATGGACTAGTTAATTGCAAGATAATTAAATAGAATTTATCAAAAGGAACTTACACCACTTGGGCCTAAGGCATGATCATGTTATTTCCTACAATCAGTCTTGTGTCCCAGGGTTCTTCACACACACGCCATGTACACACGAAATCACTGCGATGTCACACTGCATCCTCTTTGTGTCTCTCCCCGCTTGCAGCTAATAAAACAGAAATTGAGGCCTGTCTCTTACAGAACCTTATTTAATTCAATCAACCGCAGCGTAATATTGTGAAAGACAATTTGTCTTCATTTAATCACACACTGTTTCATTCAAGGATTGTTCTAAGATATAGTTGTATTTTAATTGCTATTTTTTTTTTTTTTCCCCATGAACATCATGTAATTCTATATTAATGAAAAAAGGCCTTTAGATTAATGGTTCAGCATGTAAACTTAAGTCGAAGTTATAGAAAATCTTTCTAAATGATTTTAATATAACTTAGTTGTACTGAAATGATTAACTGTATGACAGATAATTTATTTAACAAGCAATAAGAGGCTACAGCTGCTTTAGTAGCTCTGTGAGGTAGTTCTTGCACACAGCAATGCTTTGAGCTATATGCTAATTTCACCATGCTAACGCAGTGACTAACATACTAATGTTAAGCAGGTGCTATTTAACTGGTTCACCGTCTTAGTTTAGCCTGTTAGCATTTGATACTCAGCAGTAAACACAATATACAGCTGAGGCTGATGGGATGTTCATTAGTTTTGCTGGTATCTGGTTATGAACCGAAGTATTGAGTGCTACTTGCTACTGTAGACGAAAAGTCAGGGGATCATTAAAATTCATCCTGAGGAGGATATAAATGTCTGAACTTAATGTCATGACAATCCGTCCAATAGTTCTCTCGATATCTCCTTCTGAACTGCAACTGTCAACCTCATGGTGGCCCTGGACGAAAAGTCAGTGATCATCAAAGTCAGATAGCTTCATCGTCTGGGGACCATGAATGTCTATAAGATTAAATAGAAATTCATGCAACAGTTGTTTAGATATTTCAGTCTGGACCAAAGCTGTGGACTGACTGACAAACCAATTGCTGGTTTAAAATCCTCAAATGTTAGATTTTGAAAATTATGATGGGAATTTTTTTCCTTTTTTGTCATTTTATTGTCAATTTATCATTTAATAGAAAAATAACTGAATGATCAGTTGGTGATGAAAATAATTATTAGTTGTAGCCCTATGACATGCACATCATCTTCCTTTATGCCTCAACCTTTATTTACTGCTTCTTCCTTTTATACTTCATTTAATGTTTTTTTTAATCAGGCCACAACAAAAAGACAACTTCCCGTGTGGTTAGTTACAGTAATTATCTACTTGGTCTTGATGAGCATTTAATCAAATCAAATCTAGTCATTTGTATGTAATTAATGTTGAGCTGCAACATCCTTTAAAAGGAGGTTGTTTGCATTTTGTTACTTTCATCTGTTTTCACTGACTAATAAGATGCTCCAGAAATGTCTGTTTTTGTTTACTGCCTATGTCAGTGAGATAGAGACATCACATACTCATACATACACACATTCACAGATGCATGCACAGATACACATGCACACAGTCTGGGTGGATCTGCAAAGATGGAAATATCAGTATGTATTAAGTGTCTTTTTTCAAAAAAAAAAAACGAACAGTCTGCACAAACAAACACGGTGTCGTCTATCTTGTTAAGAATGTGATTTAAAGACATGAATTGCAAAACGTGCACTCACACACACACACACACACACACACACGCAAACGCAGGACGATAAGAATGCAGTGAACATCTCATCAGAAGAAAACGACACTGGACACCACGCTGACTCAAACAAATAAGCAAACACGCATAACTCCGTATTGTCTTCTGTCTTCTCTTTGTTTAAAGTGAAAATAAGTGAAAGAATCCTGTTTTTAGGTTGTTGATTCAGTCTCATGTTGAGTCATGGGAGATGTGAAGCCAGCCTCGAAAAAAAAAAAAAAAAAAGACAAACTGAATTGTCCAATCAGTTAAGGTATTTTCTTAGCAAGGCTCACACACACACATGGAGAAAGAGAGAAAATGAGGGACATAGATAAAGGGAAAGAGTGGGAGAGGAGACAGAGGGTAGTGGAGAGGGTATAGAAGTGATGAGAAGAACCAAGTCAGAAAGAGAAGAAACTGTTGAGCAGCTGAGCAAAAGGGCATCGAGCGTTCACAAAGACAATCTGTCTGCATTGTCAGTTCATGCTACATTTTTTTTTGTGCTGGTGTTTGTGTGGGAGAAAATATTTGGTTAGTGAAGAAACCTCGGTTCTTACCGTCTTCTGTCCTTCTGAGTTTGAGATTAAGGCTGTTTGAATGAAGACTCTTTTCTCTACTATATAAAAGTGAGATTTTCATACAAGGACAATTATAGTTACACATTTAAACCAGGGGACCATCATTCATGATCAACATTGTGTGGGAAAAGAGGTTTGACGCTTAAAGGATATTCCCTTTTGGCAGAATTTTATGCTTGTTTCTTAAATTCTCTCAATACGCCTTACATGTATCATTAAGATTAATGTTCCAGCACAGGAGCTGCTTTGATGCTCTCAGGTCTGATGGGATAATGCTAGTTGCCAATTTTTTAAATTTTTTTTTTACCATATTGTGTATCATAAAGAATTAGATGAGCACAGGAAACACATATGAGTTTGGAGCCAGTCCTTTTTGACACATATTGAGTGAGAAAGGTTTTCAGAAAATGCATGTGGACATGATAGTATCCTCATGTGTTTGTGTTGTGTGTCTGGGAATGCATGTTTGTATTCATATGTATATCTACAGAGTATATGAACCTTGGTATGTATGGTGTGTGCTCATGTGTGTGGTCATCAGTAGCATTCAGCTCAGTCTACTGTTTCCCTGTTTTGGTTACGACATCAGAGATATGAAGGTATGAGGAACTGAGAGCCGATAAATCCACTCAAAAGTCTATAAGAGTCACTTTTTATATCCTTTGAGTTTAGTCATTTAGGTTTCATATACTGTAAACAACAAATTTGGGTACAATTGGACTATATTGCCAAAAAAGTGCAAAAAAGTATCAGCCAGAAGTTTGATTTTGGCTCTTGTTTTGATGGTTCTTATCTTTTGCAGGAAAAATGCAATTTACTAAGTTAAAAAAAGTGCAAATTGAGAAAACAGTTTTTTTAAGTCCACAAAACTGTCACAAATCAGTGTTAAAAATAATGATGTTTTATGATGTGACAATGCTGTCTGGTTAGGTTTAGGAATGAAAACCACTTGGTTATGTTTAGAGAAAGATTTGGGTCAAAATGATCACTTTGTTAAGATTAGAGAAAAGTGTGAGTTGAAGTTACTACTTCCTTAAAGTTAAAGTTGGTTGAAAATGGGAAACGAGGTTGTTGTTGGGTTAATGTCTCCATCCTCCTTCTCCAAATGAAGAAAATTGTTGACACACATATATGTCATCTGAACTGCACCACCGC